>NC_050464.1:31490784-31728284 GCF_903995425.1 Onychomys torridus
CAAACTAAGAATTAAAATGTAACCTGGAAGAGAAGCCTGGAGAAGTGGCTCAGAGCTTAAGAGTACTTTCTGTTCTTCCTGAAGACCTGGGCTGATGCCCAGCACCCACATAGTGGCTTACAACTATTTGTAACTCCAGGTCCAGGGGATCCAATGCCCTCTTCTGGACTGCCAGCACCAGACACAGACATATATTCTGGTAAAGCACTCATACACATAAAATAATTGTTAAAAAATAATAATTTAGGGAGCTAGAGAGATGGCACAACAGTTAAGAGCACTGGCTGTTCTTCCAGAGGTTCTGAGTTCAATTCCTAGCAACCACATGGTGGCTCACAACCACCTGTAATGAGATCTGGTGCCCTCTTCTGGCCTGCAGGCATACATACAGGCAGAACATTGGGCACATAATAAATACATCTTAAAAAAATAATAATTTTGGGGTTGGGAATTTAGCTCAGTGGTAGAGCGCTTGCCTAACAAGGCCCTTAGTTCAGTCCTCAGCTCTGGCAAAAAAAAAAAAAAAAAAAAAAAAAAAAAAAATTTAAAAACTTAAAAAAAACCCTGTGATCTGGTGATTTCCAGTAATAATCAATTTATGGCAAGTCCTGCCTATATAATGCAAACCCAGCTTTGAGTAAAGAAAAAAGACTGAGTTGGGCAGTGGTGGCACACACCTTTGATCCCAGCACTTGGGAAGCAGAGGCAGGTGGATCTCTGAGAGTTCGAAGCCAGCCTGGTCTACAAAACTGTCAGTCTGTCTAGAAAAGGAAGGAAGGAAGGGAGGGAGGGAGGGAGGAAGACTGGCACACTATGAGACTCACAATGCTAATTACATAAATGCTTCTGTTACTCTGAAATATAACTGCATGTGTAACTACGAAAACCATGAACTTAAAACAGGGAGTACGGGAGTACTGTTTACGCGAACACATGCCATTGCACTCCTCAGAGGCCCCAGGAGGAACCTTCAAAGCCAAAGGGGGTCCATTCAAGATGACTCCATAGGGATAAAGTCTTAGAGACTAAAGAAAATAAGAAACCCAGGAGAGTGGATTTGTTAACAATAGTTGATGTCTGTTTATGAAGAGCCTGGAGCAGTACCAGGCGTCTCTGCCGGTGTCCCTGAGATGCTCCTGGTGAGGCCTGACTGGGCTGCAATGGTGACATGCAGCAGCAGCTCGGCTCGGTTCATCAGGCTCTTCACCAGTGTCTTCGTTTTGGCCAGGGGGTGAGAGGGCTTCTGAGTGAGGGAATTCACTTCTTGGAGGAACTTCTCCCTAGAGAGAGAGACTGGGGTGGGTTTAGTTGTTCTCCAGCTCAGCCCACTCAGCGTTCAGGGACGAGGGCAACTAAGCAGTCACCTAGTGAACACTTCTCATCTGCCCTTTCTCCGTCCAATGGTTCTCTGTTTTAAATGCCTGTGCTACCTCCTGAGTGTTCAAACCAGAGCTGTGGACTTACCAGTGAGTAACTCTGAGTATTATCTGATGAAAAACCTGTAGTGTCCTGAGCACCAAGGCAAGAAGCCAGCTTGAAAGTGAGTAACATCACTAACCTCAGGGAGAGGACCATGTTTTCAAGATCATTTCCATCAAAGGAGACTTCCTTCATTGAACACAAAAGTTCTAGTTCTTTCATTTTGTTCTAAAGAAGGAAAAATCGAGAAAAGATGGTATGCATGACCTGCAAGAACCAAGCTTACTGTACACTTGTTAGCAGAGGCAGCAGTTGGGGCCGACCACCGCCTTTGGTTTGTGTACTCTGCTCCTGTACAAGTGAGACCTGCTTTTGTGTTTGTTTTGTTTTTTGAGACAGGGTTTCTCTGTGTAGTCTGGCGCCTGTCCAGGATCTCACTCTGTAGAGCAGGCTGGCCTCGAACTCACAGAGATCCTCCGGGTACTCGCTCCCGGGTGCAGGGATTAAAGGCGTGCACCACTGGCTGGTTTGTTTGCACTTTCCACACTGCAGAAGTGAAACCAGAGCCCTGGACATGCTGAGCAAGTGCTCTATCGTGAGGGCTATAGCCTTGGACCTAACTCTTTAGAGACAGCATCTCAATTTGTAGCACAGACTGACACTAAACTCAATCTTCCTGCCTTATCTTCTTGAATGTTGAAATTATACTTTTATTTGATAGGATAAAGTTTAAAATTTGCATGGTCTATTTTCTGGGGATTTCCAACTCAAACTGTATTTTTAAATTTTTCTTTTGATTTTTAAAGCTTGAAAGCAAAATTTGATAATGGTAATATCTTTTCCCTCTACTTACTTAATTTGCTTATTTATTACTGTGTGAGTGAGTGCCTGTGTGGAGGTTAGAGGACAAGTCCTCCTATCACACTGTTCTCAGGGCTGGAACTCAGGTTACTTACTAGGCTTGGTGGCAAGCACCTCAACCACTGGGAATCTCACCAGCCTAACAATGGTAATTTCTTTGGCCTTTTGACAAAGCTATCAACCAGCTTAAAACCAAGGACTTGTGTGCTAACACATCCTCCTGGCTGCTTTCATTTAGCCATTTAGACAAGGGGTCACACAGTATACAAGGTTCTGGAAGGAACACTACTTTCTCTGCATGCACGAGCGTGTGAGTACACGGCACCTTTGCTCTCAACGGCGTACCCCAGTGGGGACTCTCCCACTGCACGCACCTCATTAAAATGGTAGTCATAGAAGAAAGGCATGTTGTTCTCCAGCTTGCCCTGCACGGCATCCTCCACCTCACTTTGCCACTTTTGCTCCAGTTCGGCCACGCTCTACGGGGGTGGAAGACAACGGGCACACAGACGCCAGACAAAAGAAAGCAGGGACGATCATAAGCTTGGGATTTGGGCTAACAGCTTTGGAAACTTCTTAAACTTGCCATGAAAGAAACTGTTTCCAACAGTTGATACACACCACCCTTTTCACTTACCTGCAGCTGTCTCTCCATGGCATTGAGTTTTTTAAAGGTCTCTCCCATAATTTTACACAATAAATCATATTCCTCAGCATGTTCTTCCTGATACTGGAAATTGATCAGGGACTGCAGTGCATCAACCAAGTTCAAGTGCTTAATAACGCAGGACACCACCATTTCCTCCATGACATCAGGCTGAATCACTTCTCTGTGGTGACAATGGGAACCAGTCAGGTATATGGTACACTTAATTTAGCAGCACCATAAACAACAAGCTGGAAATCATAGGCTTTGACTCAAACACTGGTCACCACAGTCCTTGTGTTACACAAGAGGAAGAGATGGTGGCCCCGCAGACACTGTGTGCTAGCAATCAACTTAGTGTAGTAGTTAATAAAACTGACACTGTCTGATGAAGCTGAAAATCAAAATTAAAGGTATTTCCCTTCATAAGACTTGTATATTTTGAGCTAGAGTCATAGTACAGCTGGAAAAGGTCTAAAGCTCTTGACCAGACATTCTGGAAGCTGAGGAGCTGGTCGCTGGGTTAGATACATGAGTGCCAGTCCTTGGCAGACACATAAAAGCCCAGGTGACAGATGGGCAGTGATGACACACACTTTTAATCCCAGCACTTGGGAGGTAGAGGCAGGGGGATCTCTGAGTTCAAGGCCAGCCTGGTCTACAGAGTGAATTCCAGGACAGCCAAGGCTGCACAGAGAAACCCTGTCTCAAAAGAAAGAAAAAACAAAACACCCAAAGCCAGGTGAGGCAGCACACAGCTGCTGTCTCAGTGCTGGGTAGGATAGGTGGGTCCAGGCACTTGATGGGCTGCCAGCAACGCCAACCACTGAACTTCGTTCAGTAAGAGCATGCGGCTGGGAGTCATAGAGCAGGGGTATGTCCCTTCTCTGGCCTCTATGTACTCAACCATGGTGCATGCACTCCCACATACACAAAAAACAGCCACGGCACTATTCTTCTGATACGATGACTTCATACAGTACTGAGGCTGTGGTGTACAGTGCCTGTGTAGACCGGGTTATACAGAATACTGTTTATGGATGATCGGAGAGGGCTCAGTTGGAAAGGGGCTTGTTGCCACGTCTAAGAACCTGAGTTTGATCCCCAGGACATGCATGGTGGAAGGAGAGAAGCAGCTCCTACAAGCTGTCCTCCACCCGCGTGCCATCGTGTGCCCGTGAGGATGACCCCAGGTGAGGCAGCACAAGCACATCTGTGACTCTCAGACTTGGAGTCTCTTTCCTGAGAAGCACAAGGAATGTGTTCCCAGACTGCATGGAAATCAAAAGGAGACGCTGAGGTCAGATGGAAGGTCAAACTGTCAGGGGAAAGCTAGAACTTGTCAAGTTTCACAGGCATTGGAACTCCACGGGAAACTTGTTTAGACCCAGCTAACAGCCCCACCATTAGGACCCTCAGTTTCGACACTTGCGAAGAGGGGCTGAATGCCAACATTGCCAGGGCTGCCTGGCTGTGGCTGGAGGGCCACACGAGAACTGCCATGGCTCAATGCTAGCTGGTTGGCTCACTAAATACTCAGCTCATGTCCACTAACTAAACGTAAGGTTTTCGTACAATTGAATGAATTTTTTTATGGTGCTGGAGCTCAAACCCAGAGGTTATACACGATAGGAAAGCACTCTTCCTCCGCGTAAACTTAAAGTCAAGGGTCACTAGCTGGACATAAAATGAAACCTGGCCTCCCCACTGTCTGAACATACTTTATACTTGGTCTAAACTGAGGTCGTGCACGCCCAGAAATTTCCCTGAGCTTTATCATGATCCCTGGAGGCAGCCTGATCCGAGGCAGGTCAAAGTAGTTCCCAACAGGAGGCACAAGGACGTCCGAGGGGTAGGTAAATTCTCTGTCTTCCTCTATGGTCAGAGGCAGTGGAGACGGACTCGGAGTGAGGGCAGGGGAGATGACTCCGTTGGCCTCCACCTGCCATTGGCACCTGGGGAGAGAGAAGCGAGCTCTTCACTCCTCTTCTAAGATTACTGGAAAGCTAGTTGAGTGGCTGCAGTACATCAGACACAAGAAAGCTCACATGATGTGTTTAGTGTGTATCAGCAAACCTTCTCCAAAGGCTAACTGGAGCACTTGGTGGAAGTGCTCTTTTTTTTCTTGGGAATCTACATCCCTTCCACCATGTTCTTAGGAAACCCTGGGCCCCATAGTAAAAGCTGAAAGCATCACATGGTCACACCCCCCACCATGCCTCCCTTTGGGGCATCCTTCAACGGTACAGTGTTTGAACTGGAGAAAAAACTTACGCAGTTCCAAGAAAAGTTAGAGTAGGGCTGAGAAGCAGGAGGTGTCATTTTTATCCCATTCCTCAAATACTAAGACACCATGCATCTTTCCATGTGAAGTCTATTTCTGTTTGTGGGCAAAAGTCGCTCCATGTGGACTTTGTTACCTTTGTAAAAGTTTGGACCGCAATAGCTCCTGACAGGCTTCCTCTTCTTTGGTAATCTCTGGTCCATTGTACAGGATTCTTAACATGGAACAAGCTAACACAGACAGACCTAAGGCTAGGTCTACCAGGAAGGGCAAGCCTCCCGAGACATCCTCCGAGGACTCCTACAATGCAGACAGGGGCAAAGCACACACACAGTGTCAGTGGGCACTGGCAGAACACGGTAAGCTGCACTGCACCACACTGGACCATCCCCACTGGGTTCCACAGAGCAGCACCAGGTGCAGTACCCAACATCAGAAACAAGGGTGGTACTGGTGTGACCACTGAATGAGGTCTCAGCATGGTTTTGAGAAGTGAACAGCTAGGCAGACTTCTCATTAGAAACAGCACAAACCACACACAGGAAGCTAGGCTGCTTGCTCTCAGTTACACCTCCATAGTACAGACTGTTATTCTTTCAGTGAGCGCACTGAAGTTACAGGGAAATCCCGCATGCTTCCTGGGTAGCATCCCTTCTGCTTGATAAACAGGACAGAGAGCCCTGCCTCACAGGAGGCACATGCTGGCTGGCAGCTCGGCCTGAGAGGCTAGGCTCTGTGCTGGGTCAAGCTCTAGTAACCTCCAAATATATTAGAACCTGAGGGGAAGTCCCACTCCTAACCCAGAATCCAAATGCTTATGTCAACTGAGTGTCCAGCTGCCTTTGCCCTGCGGGAACATGCTAGAGCCGGGTCACCTCTCCAGGCCTCCAAGAGTGCTAGCCACAGGTTTCCGTGCTGCTGAACTGACTTTAGGTCCCAGCTCCTTTCATTCCATTCCACTCACTCCTGCTAGGTTTCCATTTGTTAATGAGGAGACAGATGAAGGAGTGCCTCATGTTCTGCCTTTTCCAAGGCAGGTCTAGCCTACATCACCACGGCACACAGGACAGGGTTGGGGTCAGTACCTGAGCGCGAACTGTGCAAGCAAAGCCCCACATGGCTTTGTCAGGAGTGTTGTGCTCACGGCCACTTCTCATCTCAAAGGAGAAGGTGACTGTATCGCCTTCAACCTTAAGATTTAAGGGGGAAAATTAACTTTAAGAAAGACAAACAATTTCCAAGAGAGCAATGTATTTCAGAGATTGACTTTGTTTTTGAGATAAGGTCTCACTCTGAATTCATGGTCCTCCTGTCTCAGCTTCTAGAGACCTGGATCACAGGAGTTTACCACCAAATCTCTGGCTTAGAGATTTACTTTATTTATTTATTTTTTATTTTGAGATAGGGTCTCTCTAGGTAGCCCTGGCTGTCCTGGAACTCACTATGTAAAGCAGGCTGGCCTCAAACTCACAGAGATCCGCCTGTGCCGTTTTCTCTCCTTATCTCTTTCTAGCCTCACATGTGTCAATGAGGAGGGCAAAGAGCAGCAGATCAAGATTTAGCTCACCCAGGCATCTGGGCAGACTGCTGTCGCTGGCTTATTAAAGTGTGCAACAGGCTAATTGTGTGTGCTACGGACAAGCTCAGGAAACGTGCTAAGTATATTTGGGTTAGTGAGCTTCTGATCCATTTGTGCTCTGGGTACACAGTAGTGAGTAGCTCAAAGGCTCAGGTGATAAAGCATGACCTAGTCATATCAGTTTGAGAACAGATTGTTCTTTTTCTTTAAAGGCCAAATTCATTTGAAAACATTAACTCAAAACTTTTAAATTGCCACATCCTGCTGTCCACATCCAGAACAGGACTCTGGGGGGACTGGCAGCCCAGCCCCCAAGGGAAGAAGCAGCAATGACAACTGCTGGCCACAAAGAACCCTGTGGATGGATTCAAGGTCTAGCATGGAAAGGGTCTGACATCCTACAGGCAAAAAGGAGGGTAATTCTGAATACAAGTGGGAAGGTAGTAGGCCTAGCAATCTGGACCCACCCTAATTATCTGAAGTCCCCACGGCAAATGCTCTCTGGGATTAGAGTTAGTCCTTGGCCCATGAAGAACCTATGGTCACCTTTCTTTTCTAGAAAGAGGTTGTGACTTGATACCATACCTTCACCAAGTCCTTCGGCCAACCAGTTCCTAAGACACTACGGCTGCCATATCCCAGAGTGTTGCCTCCATACTCAGCAACCTTCCTACTGTTTGTGTTTGGCCCCGCGTATATCACCAACTTCAAAACAGAAAATAGACTGTTAGACTGTAAAAGAAAAACAAAAACAACATCTACAAATAAAGAGGCTGCAAAAAATATTTGTAAAAAAACACATTTATAACCAGACACTGGTGTCATTATAATATAACTAATAGATCCTCATAGGTCTAACTGATACAAGTTTGTAGGCAATTAGCTGTTGGTATTTACAAGACAGCCAAAGAAAAATAATGACTAAAATTATTGCCAGGCATATTTCTTATATTTACAAAGCTCTACTATCACAGGGACATGAAGGCTTCAATAGTTACACTTGGCTATTGTGCATGTGCATTTCTCAAATAGCTATTTTCGTCATAGTTATCTGAAATCATTAATAAAAGGTGCAGTCTGGTCCCTTAATTCCTCCCCAAAATTAACAAAATGAGCTAATATAGGCGGGTTCTAATACCTAATACAAAATAAAAGCACCAAAAAAAAAAAAAAAAAACCAACCAAAATAAATAAATAAGGATTAAAAATGCAACAAAGTGAAAATAAGCCACACATTCTTAGAATGTTGCTCAATGGCATAAAAAGAAATGACATAAATATGGGCCAGGAAGGTGGCTGCTGCTTGTAGAGACAATTTTCATTTGTTAATACTATTCTCCTATCACCCACTTATATCCAATTGGCTGATGCTTTTTATTATTAAAGTGTGTCCACATGATATGTGTGCATGGGGCATGTGTGCCACAGCCCACGTGGGAAGGTCAGAGGACAACTCTGTGAAGTCAGTGCCCTCCTCCCACCTGTGTGTGGGTTTTGGGGGTCTATGCGAAGTCATCAGGCTTCTGTTTCACCAGCCTCATCTACTGGCCCTCTGGCCCTCACTGGCTCCTTTTCTAACATAAAAGAAAGAGAGTGACAGCTCACTTGGCATTCAAGTACATCCAGAGGAAACAGAGCTCTGGCTTCCATAACTACCAGGCCTGGGGGCTACAGTACACTCTGCCATACCTGGCAGCTCAGCTTGGCAGTGAAAGCTGCATCTTTAACCTGGTTCTTGGTCAGCTCGTGAGCTCACACTCTTTAGACCTCTTGCTGACAGCACCAGGGACCATGAGAAGAGTAAGCATCCTTGTGAATCGTAATTCTATGTATAGGGCAGGCACTAGTCAGTACACACTAGAAGATTCATTTTTAAAGGAGAAACGAATGATACCAGCTAATGTGGTAACTTCTGTTTGCATATGAGCACTGCAGGCACAACACTTGAACTAAGGAGACAAGCGAGCTGGAGCCAGGCTCTACAGAGCATCTTAGTTGCAGGCAGAGGTGAGTTTTGAGGACACATTTTCAACTCCTCCATACATCTGGGACTCTTGACTCTCCTAACATCTAACGGGGAAGAGGATTTCACATCTCTTGGTCATGTGTCTCACTATCTCAAGGCAGGTGTGGCTAAGTTCTTTCTTTACCTTTACCCTAAAAGTCTCCTGAGATGGGATAAGACCATTTGCCCTTCCTCTGTTCACAAAGGGCAGAGGTGACATGTAGCTGACCAGTGACATGAAGACAGAATGTGCAGTCTACTCTGTGTGTTCCTTCATTAGCCTTTCCTTATGAGTTCAACAGCAACAGCAGAAAATCCTGCCTTTTCAAAATAGCCATTAAGCCACCAGCTCCTCAAAATCTGTAGGTGCCTGAGATAATGACAAAAAAGAAAACACAAGCAGGTGCATCCGAACTTCTAAAAGCCACCTTCTTCCAGAGGACACATGAGAAGAGCTGGGCATTGAGACCTTTTCAGATGAACAGCCATCACACATTTACATGACTCTCACGAGGGGAGGGGAGGCAGCAGAGTCACAGGAAGTCCTCTGTCCCAGCTCATGGGCACGTACAGAGGCAGTGTCTACATGCCTAACAATCCTGCTCTCAGACACAGAGCTGTGGCTCTTCAGCTCCCTCAGTTCCTACCCTCCAAAGCACTATCTGAGGGGTCTCCTGCGAGGGGCCTACAGGCAGAAATCAGTCAAGAATGGCAGCCAGTGCAAAGGAAAAGCAGCAGCAGCAGCTAAGTTGAGGCAGCAGAGATAACCCACTCCTGCTTACTTTGTCATAGTCATATTGCGACGAGCATCTGCCGTCGAACCGTAGATACAGGCAGCGAGCTCCTGGGATGTGAACAGTCTCTTTAAACTTATAGTTGTCTCTGACAGGGTGTACTGTTTCCACAGTCTTCCCAGCAGCCCACGGGGCAGGAATCTTTAAGCCAGTGAGAAAGCCTGGCTCTTCCTTTTCTTCTAGCATTCTAAAACCCGAGAAAGAGAAAGTGGGGGCAGCTTAACAAGGAAAACAAAACAAAAACAAGCATAAACTGCAGAACACAGGTTAAGAAACTGTTTTAAGTTTCCCACAGCACACAGTGTGCCAACACCCTACAATGTAAGTATTGAGTAGCAATGGAAAGAATTTGAAAACACTCTATGCTCAAGTTTTTGTCTTCTGAGGAAGGCACTACATTACTTCTCACGCACGAGCTTAGAGCACTGCACATGCATTCACTACTCAAATTTCAAGGAGACCTTCACAACTCTCCTCAGAAGTTCCTGGGGTGGGTTGAAGATGGGCACTTGTGCCAACCCCACAGCCTCAGTGCTCGTGAAAGTGCAGCAACTCCCTAAGTCCCCAGCTGCATTCCCTGCAGTTTTACTCAGGAAAGGTGCCTGTGGAACCTCCTTCTCCATTCTCATCCAACTTGCAAGAACCTCGTGGAGCCTGAGGCTGTCCAACACAAACTGAAACTCTCCCGTGGGGCAGGAAGCCCCTTCCTTTGCTTTAGCTTCGTGGCAGAGCTGTGCTGACGGCAGCCATTCACTGCTCAGTAAAAAGTTAGGCCCAGCACCAAGGAGGCACATATTGGAGGGTCAGGTGTTCAAGGACAGCCTGAACTACACTGGGAGGTTTTAGCCAGCCTGGGACACAGGAGAATGCCTCAAAAGACAGGGGGTTGGGAGGGAGAGAAGGAAGAAAATAGCCAACCACACAGGGAAGTTTCTGCCATAAAAGGCTGGGATGGGAGGATCACTTGAACCCTTGCCCCCTTAAAAACAAGCCGGGTGTGGCGACACACACCTTCAAATCTAGCGCTCAGGAGGCAGAGGAAAGCAGACATCTGTGACTTTGAAACCAATCTTGTCTGCATAGTGAGAGTCAGGCCATCTAAGACTATATAGTAAGACCCTGTCTAAACACAAAACAATAACAAAAACTAACACACACACACACACACACACACACACACACACACACACACACACGAAATAATAATAGTAATAATAATAAATCTACCAAATTCAATGTTTCTTGTATGCCTCCTACTCTGAGAGTTTCAAATCAATTCTGAATATTCCCCTTCTCTTATAGGGAATGCAGTTTCACTTGTCCCTGTAAATTTAAAACATATCTATAGCTGCCTGTGAAACTCTGGCCCTGAAGTATCTTCTTTCTCAGTTAGCTAATCCTAGCTAAAAGTGACTCTTGTAAACAGAGTACAGACTGTAAGTAAGGGAGACACAGGCACATGTTACCTCTCATCAGGGAAGAGCCTGCACTTTGTGTCTGAGGCACCACACGGGGAACAGCCCACCTCGGCAAAAACCGGACACTGGGTTTTAAGCAGCAAGGCCGTCTGAAACACAAAACCATTTGCATGTCTTAACTGGGGTGGCTCCCAACATGGACTTAGAAGTCACACTTGCAGGCTTACAGTCCTGGCTATCCTCCTACTCTCGGGCACAACCACTAGTGAGTAGTGAGGCCACACACACACACAAACACCTTGAGTGCTTTCCTCCAGCTGGCGAGGGGACTCAGGACACTAGATGTGAAGCAGGCTGTCCAATGCTGCATATTAGCACTTTTACAGTAGGTCAGCAATCAACACTTGCTGGGCCCCAGCCACTCATTATGCCACACAAACATAGAAAATCTGTCCCCTAGCACATGTGGTTTTTTTGAGGACTTGGACGTTTTCTATGTTAGCATGCCTTCTGTGGCAAAGGGAGCTGTGCAGAGAGTGTGTCAGGGTGAGCCCACCTGGCTGGTGTAGAGCACCAGTTGCACCAGCTGAGGCATCAGGGCATCGGCCATGGTCAAGGTCTGCAGATTGGGGTGCATCAGGGAGGTCAGCAACACTGGGAGAAGGTGACCGAGCATAGTGGCCTTGGTCACTTGTTCCAAGCCTTTTAACCTACAAGTTCAGGAAAGCACACAGCCTAAGCAAGTTCATGCCTGGAGAAGAGCAACCATCACGCCCCATGCCCAAGAATTCCTCAAACACATCTCTTTAAACCAGTCAATTCCATCAACTTCCCAAATGCCCATTTCTGAGGGAGAGGGGAAGAAGAATGATTTTCAGCCCAGGTCATGGATCTCTGGGTCCTCACAGCACTTCATAAACGGGTCCTGAAATACTGTGACTTCTGTAAGTACTCAGAGCCCTTCCAGGTCTCTGGCCTCCGGTCTGCTTGCTTTGTATTGTGCCGAGACTCTGAAAGGAGGGATGAAGGGCTACAAAGTGGATTTGCCAGCTGACAGTCCAAGACCTCCACTCCTGGAATAGCAACTGAGGCTTATGTGCATTTTAGAAGTAGGCAGATCTGTTTTAATAACTTTAATACTGGCAAAATACACCTAAAATACAATTTATTATCCTAACCATTTTGAAGCATACATTTCAGGGTTAGAATAATGTACAAACATTATCATTGTCAATCTCTGTAACTATTTATCTTGCAAATCCAAACCTGTTTGGCAATAACTCCCCTCCTCCAGCCTCAGTAACTACCATTCAACTTCCTTTGTGTATTACTTTGACTACTAAATAGGCAGATTTAAAATTTGTCTTTAAAATCACTGTCTTAGTATCTCATTTCTCTGCTAGAAGGATCAAAGCCTGCCCATCTCTCTAAGAAAGAAGGGAGCCATGTGAGTTCTCCAATGTTACTGAGGATACTAGAGTTGAAAGGAGAAGTGGGCACCCCATTTTAGCATCCCCCATTACACTCCACCTATTCCCAAGCACTGAAAGTGGAAAATCAATGTTTTCCTAAGCCTTGGTGCAATGCCTACATGGGTTATAGTGTTTTCAGCCCAAATTCCTATCTGCCATCTTCAAATGGGCAACAACCAAGGCCATGGGACAGACACACTGAAGCAAAGACTACTGCAAGGTCACATGAGGTCAATGTAACATAAAAACACAGTGTGTGACTCATTTTGAAAAGCAAGGATGGCAGGGATTCTGTGGGAGGACCTGGTATCTGCAGAAGTCAAAGACAGTAAGCCTGAGGGACTATGTCAGTGCCACCTCCACCTTCTGTGTGGCACATAGTTATCTCTACCACTACATCACTTCCTCCCCAAAGGAACCAGGCACAGCATTGAGGCAAACGATTAAAAGGCAAATTTGAGCTGGGTATGGTGGTACACACCTTTGATCCCAGCACTTGTGGGGCAGAGGCAGGTGGATCTCTGGTTGTCGAAGCCTGGTTTATATATGAGTCCTAGGATAGCCAGGGCTATGTAGAGAAATCTTGCCTCAGAAATGAATGAATGAATGAATGAATGAATAAAAGAAAATTAAAACAGAGAAAGAGGGGCTGGAGAGGTGGCTCAGAGGTTAAGAGCACTGGCTGCTCTTCCAGAGGTCCTGAGTTCAATTCCCAGCAACCACATGGTGGCTCACAACCATCTGTGATGAGATCTGGTGCCCTCTTCTAGCCTGCAGGGATACATGCAGACAGAACACTATATACATAATAAATAGATAGATAGATAGATAGATAGATAAATAAATAAATAAATAGATAAGTAAGTAAGTAAGTAAGTAAATCTTAAAAAAAAATAAAATAAAAACACAGAGAAAGAAAAGAAAAGGAAGCCAGGCCAGCTGGAGGACAATGACAGTGTCGGAGGCAGTCAGGCTATACAACAGAACCTGCTAACACTAGGTCCCAGGGCAGGCTCAGGCTCAGGCTCACCTAAAAGCATGTTAAAGGGTATGACTACTCTTGCCACTACAGCACCATTTCAGCCCCATCTCACAAGCACGCTTGTGCACTAGCTGGTCCTTTCTAAAAGTCCCCATGCTCACCTTTGCTCTCGGTCAGCTATGTCACTGTTTATGAGGGCAGTGGTGACCTGCTGCAGCATCTCCAGTACTTCATCACATCCAGTCAGGATCTGGGTGGCAAGAGCCAAAATACTGGCCTTTAACTCCTAGGCAGAAAAGACCATAAGGTTAGCTGCCAGCCTAGTGACGAACAATGCACGCTCACAATGACAACATGACACGATGTGTGTGTTTCACAACACATTCCCAGATGAAATGATGTGGCCAGAAGAAGCCCAATGCAATGAGCTCCTCTTGGGTGGCAGGCAGGAATTTGACTTGGGAGGCCAGAGTCTGGAGTGCAGCTAGAAATACGCAGTATTTCACAGGGAAGGCACTGTGTGTCTAGCAGCAAGGCCTAGCTCCCGTCCCATCCAGCACAAGAGCGCTCCTGGAGGCCCAGACACTGTCCGGGTGGAGGACTGCCTTGGGTGGTTATGAGCACAGCTGAAGAGAAAACACAACATTAAAAAGCACATGTACAGGCAGTGAGTAAATGCGACAAACCAGAGCATGCTGAAACAGGACAAGTGGCCTTGTCCTAATGTCTAAGCCCAGCACACTTAAAAAATGCAACGCGTTGAAAAGCCCAGTTAAAGCAGCAGCAGCTATGGGCTACTGAACATGAAAGAACAGGACAGACTGTCTGAGGGTGCAGACTGTTAGGAAACACAAGGCAATGGCACAGAACAGTTCAGTTCACAGCTATTTTCTGACAAAAATACCAGTGAACTAACTCTCTACATGGTATCTGCGTCTTGTTTCTACTTGGAGATGCTATACCACATAGCCCATCCTGCCCTTGCCAAGAGTCTTTCTACGTCTCTATACTATTTAATTAGGAATCTATAAAATTCTTAATACTTTCCAGTAGAGAGTATATCGGCATTTCTTGGGGTTTGTTTTATAAAATTAAGATATCATTAAAAGACAAGGAATTCCTAGCTGGAACTGTGATATGAACACACTGACCACACACCACATGACAGTACAGTATGGGGACCATAGCCCTGTCCACAACACTGCCATCATCTCACAAGGGAAATGGCATCATCTCTGTTACTAATAAGGAAACCAAGACCAGGCAAGTTAAATAAACAAGACTGGCAATTAAAACAACTCAAGCATGCCTGTCTGTCTAAAACCAGGTCATGAAATAAGATTGATTCATTAACACCAGCTAGCAGATGTCTGAATTCCAAGGCTCAGGTGCATAAAGGAGGAAGAACGGAGGACACACTCTATGGCTTCCTTAGTGAAGTTTTCAGGGTGGTCAAGTCAGAGAGTTCATACCACTTTCTCTAGTTTTCCGAAAAAATGATTACTTTTCATTTTATTTTTTGTGATACAGGGTCTTGTGTAACCCAGACTAGCTCTGAACTTGCTGCGTACCAGATGGTGAACTCTAGCTCCAATGCTCCTGCTTCTACCTCTGGAGTACTGGGATTACAGGCATCTATGACCACACCAGGCTTTGGATATTTTAATTTAAAAAAAAAAAAAAGAAAGGGTTTTGTTTTGTTTTAAATAAGGGTCTCACCATGTAGTCCTGGTGGGTCTGGAACTCACTATGTAGACCAAGCTGGCCTCAAACTCAAAGAATTACAATATTGTCATATACAAACAAAAGAATGAGTTTACACAGATGCTCATTTAGAAGTAGTAACAAAATTAAATGATCTATATGGTTAGAAATTATTCAAAGATCAAAACTTATCATCTTCAGTTATTTAAATAAAAGGACTATAAAGGCATACAAATACTGGAAGTGGTTAGTTGACTTTAAAGTGCAGTGAGATCATTTGTGGGTGCCAAACGTGACCATCCTTACCACACAGAAAGAAGCAAAGGCACGAAGAGACCACCAGGAGCATATGGTAACACGTTATGAGAGTGTCACAAACATGGTGTGAGCACTGGCAATGACAGAGACCTATGACGTGAGTGGCCTCAGCCCTCTCACAGAATATGAACAGCGCCGTCAACTCTAACGTCATATACACAGAACTTCAGCACTGTGGAGGAAGCGTCGTTGAAATAGAGCTTGTGTTTACCTGTACCTTCAATGTCTCTCCCTGCAAGGAGCTGTCACTGTCATCATTCTCATCAGGCTTAATCAAAATAGTGTTACTGAGAAGGTGATTCTGAACTGCCATCAGATAGCGCAGGCAGGAAGATGCAGCCTTTAACACAAATAAGGACATTAAGTGACCTCCCTGCAGCTGAAAGGGCTCATGTACCCTCACGTTTTTATAAGATCTCCACAAGAGAAACAAAAGGAGGAAGCACAGAGATGAGAGCACACAATTTCTCAAAGGAGCCGTGGGCATGTGGCTTTCAGTGCAGGAGCTGACACTAGCCTTCTTGCCTTCCACCGTGTGGCCCTCACTGGCCACTCTGAAGGCTGGCTCAGCTCTCACCCCTTGACACTCTCCCTGCCCCTCACTCACATCCCTACAGCAGACTCCACCCAAACCCTTCAGGAACTTATTGGTTCCTAACAGCCTCTAAAACACACTGAGTTTAGGAAACAGGCTAGATTAAGAGAGGAAACTCTCCTACATAAAACAAAACTCCAAATGCAGCAAGCCATAAGGCTTCTCAGGGAGGAGGGCCTCTGTCTGTCTTATCTCCCCTTCTTAGGAAAGTGCTCCAAGTGGACTTGCCCCTGTGCACACTTCCAGGGTAAGCTCAGTCACCACAGACTCCCGAGAGGAGACAACACTGCCTCAGTAAAGGCCTCACTTACAGGCACAGTTGAAAGGAGCTTCTGGAAATCATCCTTGGAAACGGTTTGGCACTTGGTGATTAGGATGCAGGATTCTCGCACAACAATCTTCAGGATGTAGTGTAAGAGCTCATCATTGAGTCTTTAAAACAAGGGGACACAAAGAGTATACTTGGTAAGGGACAATGGAGACGCTAACTCACTCTGCCATCAAGTCATTAAACCAATGGGACGGACACACCACAAAGCAAACCGATTTCCACAAAATGGGGCCCTACCTCCTGATTCAAGTATTTTAGAAGGAACCATAACAGAAAAACAAAGGTATAACCTCCTAGCTCCAGCATGCAGCTTCTTTCGCAGAGGGCAAGCAGAGGGTTTCCCTCATCCATCACTTCTGCTAAGGACTTTCCCAAGCCTAAAACACTTCCCTGATAATACGGACCATAGTGAGGTGTGTTAGTTCAACTCTTAGGACAACCACATGATTTCTTGTCTTACAGTGGGCCCACAATTTAGGCTCAACATGCTAGTCACCTTATCAGCTACCACAGGAGATGACTGGTCGAGCACATTTAAATGTCAATCATCACTTATAAAAAGGCTAGCAGCAGGCTACCACATTTGAGCACATGGTCCTGAGCTGGTGCTGGTTGGAGAGGTCTTGGGGGTGCAGCCTTGCTAGAGGAAGTGTGTCACTGGGAGCAGGCTTCTGGAACTGAAAGCCTTGTGCCACTTCTACTTCACACTCTCTGCTTCCAGCTTCTGCCACGGCACCAGCGGCTTGCAGCCACGCCTACTCGTCATGATGCGCCCTTGTCCTTCCAAAATCACAAACCCCAGGGAAGCCTTGCTCCCACAAGTTGCCCATGGTTGCGGTATTTAATCACAGCAACAGACAAGTAGCGGTGTCACCTGTAGTGCTCATCCTCATCACTGCCAAATCGGTTGTTCTGAAGCTGCTCAGCTAGGTTGGTTAGGATCACATCTCGCAGCTGGGCGAGTCCGCTGTTTCTCTCTCCTGATACAGGACAAAACTCTGTGAGTGACCCTGGTCACAACACTTAGAAAACCCACCTACATTGGGCTGTAGTTCCAGGGTCTGGGAGGATGGGGCAGGAGGAATGCTCAAGTTTAAGAAGGTTGGGCAATATCTTCACAAACTGCATCCCCCACCCAAAGAAAACTGATGTTATTTTGAAAACAGTTGCAAAGTAGACTGAGGACAGCACCGAGCACAGCGTTTAGACTCATTCAAACAGCAGCAAAACAACATCACAACCAGGGCACAGTAGAGGTAGGACGTCCAATGAAGTGTGACCTGCCTTCCCGGCAGGTCATAAACAAACAAACAAAAATCCTGGGTTAGAAATCATCAAGAGAAGCCGGGCAGTGGTGGTGCACGCCTTTGATTCCAGCACTTGGGAGGCGGAGCCAGGTGGAGCTCTGTGAGTTTGAGGCCAGCCTGGGCTACAGAGCTAGTCTAGGACAGGCAACAAATAATACAGAGAATCCCTATCTCAAAAAACCCAAAAACAGGGCTGGAGAGATGGCTCAGTGGTTAAGAGCACTGACTGCTCACCCAGAGGTCCTGAGTTCAATTCCCAGCAACCACATGGTGGCTCACAACCACTTGTAATGAGATCTGGTGCCCTCTTCTGGCCTGTAGGGACACACATGCAGAACACTGTGTACATAATAAATAAATATATCTTAAAAAAACAAAAACAAACAAACAAAAAAAACAAAAACAAAGAAATCATCAAGAGAACTAGGTGGTAGTCGAGCCTGCCTTTAATCCCAGCACTCAGGAGGCAGTTCAAGGTCAGCCTGGTCTACAGAGAGAGTTCCAGAGCAGCCAGGGCTACACAGAGAAACCCTGTCTCAAAAAACTAAAATAAATAAATAAATATAAATAAAAAATTTTAAAAATTAATTAATTAAAAAAAGAGAAAAGAAGCTGGGCGGTTGGTGGTGCAGGCCTTTAATCCCAGCACTCAGGAGGCAGAGACAGGTGGATCTCTGAGTTCGAAGCCAGCCTGGTCTACAGAGCAAGTTCCAGGACAGCCAGGGTTTGAGAGAGAGAGGAGGGGAGGGGAGGGGAGGGGAGGGGAGGGGAGGGGAGGGGAGGGGAGGGGAGACGAGAGGAGAAGAGAAGGGAAGGGAAGAGAAGAGAAAAAAAGAAAAGAAACTGGTTTTGTTTTTGATTCTCATTTGTTTGTTTGAGACAGGGTCTCACATATCTCAGGATGGCCCTGAACTCTCTATAAGGCTGAGGATGACACTAAATTCCTCACCATCCTGCTTCTACTGCCCACGTGCTGGAATTGCAGGTGCATCACAATGCTAGAATAGGAAGTCATCTATTTTTAGATGTGCCAAACATCTTGAGTCAGGACAAAGGAAGAGGGATAAAGCTTGATCCTTGAATTGTGGCTTCTGCTTTCAACCTGCAGTGCTGGTGTCTGTGCACATACATGATGCTGTTTGTCTTGAGTACTAGGAGGAAACCAGGGACTCTTGCATGGTAAGCCAACATTCCACCCACGAATGTGTTCTGTCTTGATATACATGTACCATGTTAACCCTGGTGCTGGCACAGGTTAGAACTGGGCATCAGATTTCCTGGAGCTGGAGTGATAGATGTTTGTGTGCCACCATGTGGGTGATGGTCCAGGTCCTCTGAAGAAACAGCCAGTGCTCTTAACCACTGACCCACCTCTCCAGCCCCAATACACATTTTCTCAAGTATGCTGACTAATAGGAAGAAAGTGAGAACCCACTGTATCAGTGCCCAGCTGTTTCCTTGGGAACAACAAGAAAGATTAGCATATTCCAGCTATTCAGGAGGCTGAAGGAGGAGAACTGAAAGTTCAAGGCCATCCTGGGAAAATTAGTGATTCTCTCTCTTTCTCTCTCTCTCTCTCTCCTTTTTAAAGACTTATTCATGTATTATGTGTAGTGTTCTACCTGCACGTGTGCCTGCATGTCGTAAGAGGACACCAGATCTCATTATAGATGGTTGTGAGCCACCATGTGGGTGCTGGGAATTGAACTCAGGACTTCTGGAAGAGCACCCAGTGCTCTTAACCTCTGAACCATCTCTCCAGCCCAGTGACAAACGCTCTTAAAAAGTAAAAAGAGAGAACAGGAGAAAGATATGGGTCAGTGGTTCCCAGCACCTACATGCTATCTCAGTACCATCTGTTACTCGAGTTTCAGGGCATCTGACATGTTCTGGCATTCCATGGGACTACAGGTATATAGTGTCCAAACATACATGCAGATAAACAATCAAAACACAGAATACAAATAATTTTTCCCAAGTAAAAAGACGGCTTTGGAATATAACCAATGGTAGAATGCATGCTTAGCAAATTCAAAGCCCTAGGTTCAATTGTTAGTAACATACACAGACAGACAGACAGACAGACAGCCACACACACACACACACACACACACACACACACACACACACACACACACGAGGTTGTTGGTTATTCAAGAATAATTCCAGGATAATTCTCACCTTCTGTTAAGACCAGCTTAAGTAAGTTATTGATTTCAGTTTCACCTGGGTATAAGATATTTAAGCCAGAGCTGAAATGACAAGAAAGTCAAAAAGTTTTTTAAAACATTTCATGAAATACAAACTCTAACTATTCACATTTTTGTTAGAGATGTCAGTCTGGCCAGATATGTGACCAAGAGAACTTCTGATCTCTTTTTGAGTAGTCTGGAAAATCAGGGTGGAAAACAGCATTAGAGGGTGTTGTTTGGTTGTTTGGCTGGGTTTTTTGGTGTTTCCTCTCTGTCGAGCTGTGGCCCACAATCAAGTGTGCAGCAGGCTCTGCACACAGCGTGAACGTAACCTATGCCTCAAGCACTTGAAGCCGTCAGAGACAGGCCAGTGTCTACCCCTCCCCAGAAGATTCTGCCTGGAACCACATTTCATCTGTTGAGGAAGCAACTCAAAACGTTACCTCGGTGAAAAGAAACAGAACCAAACACACCTGCCCTCTAAGTTCATTCCTGCCAGAAGACCTTAGAGACCAACCAACCAAGTATCCAATGGCCTCTACTCTATGAAAGTTAGTTGAAATAATGAGCCCATCTGAGGTACAGAATGAATCTGAGGCCAGCCTGGTCTACACAGCAAGTTCCAGGTCGGCCAGGGCAACATAGTGAGATCCTGTCTTAAAAATTAATGAATTAAATTCACAATAATTAATAGCTAGGCATGAGGGCCCTGGACTCTAACACCAGAAACTGAGAGACTGAGATAGGAGGATCTAAAGTTCAAGGGCAGCTTGGGCTATATCAAAAGACCCAGTCTCAAATAGAGAAAAACAGAAGAAAATACATAACCAAAGCAACAAGACACAATTCTCACTAGACTATGGCCTATCAATTCACTAGTGAGAAGGCTGAGAAGATGGCTTGTTGGGTAAAGAGCTTGCTATGAAAGTACAAGGAACTGAATCCCATCTCCAGCACCCATGTAGAAAAGCTCAGCACAGGAGCAAACACTGGAGCTTGCTGGCCAGCTAATCCAGCTAACGAGTAAGGCCCTGGTTCCATGAGAGGGACCCGTTCTTTTCTTGACAGGGCCTCACTATGTAGTGCTGGCTGGTTTGGAACTCACTCTGTAGACCAAGCCGGCCTTGAACTCACAGAGATCCTCCTGCCTCTGCCTCTAGAGGACTGGGATTAAAGGTATTTGTTGCTATGCCCAGCTCAACAAGATTTTAAAAAACTCATTATTATTATTATTATTATTATTATTAGTAGTAGTAGTAGTAGTAGTAGTAGTAGTATGTATGTATGTATGTGTTCATGTGTGTGTGTGTGTGTGTGTGTGTGTGTACCTACATGGTAGGTGTCCTTTTTAACTGCATCTCACATCTGAGGAAAGAGAAACATCAAACTATGGCCACAGTCCATGTGAGTGGCAGAGCAGACTGCCAGGGTGCGCTCCCAAGCACCCTCCACACTCACACCTGAGAACACGTTAGTTACCTGCAACTGTCCACTTGCAGCCCTTACAAGAGGTTTGCTCTTTCCACAAAAGAAACGGTCTTCAGTTGGGGAGGTCCGGATTCCTGGTGGGCTAAGCTATCTAGGCTACAGCCTGCACAGAGGGTTCTGGTGCATTGCTTACTTTGCAGGGAGCACTAAGAAAACCCATTTGCTTTTTACCTGATGGCAAGACAGACCTCCTTCTGAATTTCAGGGCAGATCTGGTCTTTTGGTGCCATCAACAACTGCCAAAGAAGCAATCCTGACCGCCGAATGATGTCTCGGTTCCTTTCAGTTTGTGGGCTGAAGAAAAATTTAAACACCACCTACAGAAACATAAGAGGCAGAGCTAAGTGTGCTCATTCCATCCAGGATAAAATTAGCCCTCTAGAAGAAAGCACAGGGTAGCCAATCTTGTGAAAAGATAACCAGGTGCATTTTCAACTCCACTCTCCTCTACTGCACAATGGGATATAGTAAATATCTTACACACATTAACAGCAATGAGACAGCTTTCATCCCACTACTCAAAGTGCAATGCACACGATGCTGACAACCCTGGTTAGAGAACTACAAGGAGGCAAGATGCAAAACAGAGGTTGCTGAAGGTGTTTCTTCTGGGAGGAGTCTGTGTCATCTTGCTAAGCTCACACAGAACATGTACCTGAAAGACAACCAGGATGCAGCGTACGATACAGGTGTCTCCATTAACCATGGCCTTCTCCATGATGTCACAAATGCTGCTCAGATGGCGTGCCTCAATGGGGTGCTGCTTGCCCAGGACACTAGTGATGGGAAGGTTGGGGTTTGTGGCCAGAAGATTGAGCTGGTGAATGCACATGGCGCCAACATGGTGCAGTAACTGGTTTATGACCTCATTGGTGCTGATTGCTTCTTCTGGAAGATGCAAAGGAAGCATGGTGAGGAAAGACCCAGAGGAGCAACTCTGCAGCGTACAAAAGCTGTGCACACACAAGGACAGACTCCTGGTGCCCATCAGTACCTCTGCTGCTCTAGTGCCCTCCCTGCCACAGCATGAGATGTAGCACAGCTAGCCACCACTACTGAACTGGTTACGTGGGCTTAGCAAGGGGTAATGTCTGACATGCATGGTTACAAATTTAAATTCTTTTAGTCCTATTTTATAGACCAGTAAACAAAGAGTGAGAGGTTAAGTTACCCTAGGTCACACAACTACGAAATGATAGAGCTGGCAACCATTCTAGAAGACTTAGAGCCACGCCCTGTGGAAAAAGTCCTGTCCACAAGTTACCCCCCTTCCCATAGAACTCAGCATTTCTATCCCATTTGGATGGATATTTATCAATTAAACCTGAGGATTAACACGCATTTCCTTAATTTTTTTTGTTTGTTTTTGTTTTTGTTTTTGGACACAGGGTTTCTCTGTGTAGCTTTGCGCTGGTAGTCCAGGCTGGCCTCGAACTCACAGAGATCCTCCTGCCTCTGCTTCCCGAGTGCTGGGATTAAAGGCGTGCACCACCACCGCCTGGCCCTAGTATTTCCTTATATAATAACTTCACGGTTCATGGATGGTTTCAGGCATTTAGAGGATGGAGGTAGAGAATAATCTACATAGGCAAAGTACAAAAAAGACGGCTTTGGGAGCTGGAGAGACAGATCAATGGTTAAAAGCAATGGTTGTTCTTCCAATGGACGTGAGTTTGAGTCTCAGCACCTACAAGGCATCTTAAAAGATCATAAAAGTATGCAAGCATGGGCAGTTATGAAGACAGGACTTCTGGAAACTCCATAGTTAAAAAGAAACCCCTGCTTGCCTGTTACCCCGAGGGTCCCACTAGATCCCACTCATTCCTGCCTTGGGTATCTTAAGTCTTAGCAGCAGGATTTGGGCAAAGATTGTTCATCTTTACTGAGACTTGCTGAAGGCTAAGTTTGGGACCTACAGAATAAATGAGGTCTGTCCATTCTGATTTTAAGTTAGATGGAGATCAGCGAATGTGTTTGGGTAGGAGTAAGGACTCCCAGTGTCAAGTTCCTCAAAGACTCTGGTTGAGGAGAGGGCATGAGAACAGAAGAGTGGAGAAGACTGGCTGGCAAGGGAATGGGAATGGGAAGACAGTGAAAGCTCAGGCGAAGCAGTCGTGAAGACTGGGGGGAAATGGCTGGGTGGGGAAGATATAGAGATAGAGATAGAGATAGATATTTTTTTTTCGAGACAGGGTTTCTCTGTAGCTTTGGAGCCTGTCCTGGAACTCGCTTTGTAGACCAGGCTGGCCTCGAACTCACAAAGATCCGCCTGGCTCTGCCTACCGAGTGCTGGAATTACAGGCGTGAGCCACCACCACCAAGCTGTGGGGGAGATATTTTGAAGACAGGAACTGAAAGGATTTGGTTCATTGAGATGTGGGCGAGATTCAAAGGTAGACTGGTTTGGGGATGTAGCTCAGTTGGTAGAAAATGATTGTCTAACATGAACACAGCCTGGATCCTCTCATATAAACCTGGCATGCTGGCTCACACCTGCAATCCCAGCACATGGGGGATTTGGTGGGGTAGAAGCAGGAGGATCAGAAGTTCAAAGTCGTTCTTGGCTATGTGGTAAGTTTGAGTCCAGCCTGTACTACATGAGGCCCTATGAGAAAAATGAGTCAGTTGTGGTGGTACAGGCCTTTAATCTCAGCACTTGGGAGGCAGAGGCAGGCAGGTCTCTGTTAGTTTGAGGCCAGCCTGGTCTACAGAACAACTTCCAGGATAGCAGGGCTCCACAGAGAAACCCTGTCTCTAGAAACAAACAAACAAACAAACAAACAAACAAACAAATAAATAAATAAATATAACCTAAATTATTGAGCTGGACACTGTATAGAATGGGAACCCATATCCTGATATTTGAAGGGCAGGTTAGCAAGTACAAATTTGGAAAGGAGAATAAGTAAGGGGCGCATTTTGCCATGTGAAGCCCCACATGGCAACTACAGAGCCAAGTGGAGGTATAGGCACAGTCTGGAGAAGACCAGGGGCCTGGGAGTGACTGGTACACAGCTCAATCTCTTTCTTTCTTGATGCAGGTTTAAAAACAGCTTAACCCTTAGAATATGACTCACACACCTTATGACCTCAGGTATTATACCTGGTCTCGGGGAGTCAGCTGTCAAAGCACTTGCCTCCCACCAATGACCCAAGCTCCAGCCTCCAGGACATGAAACAAGACACAACAAAAAAAGAAGTTGCTCCCACTTTATGGGCACAAAGCAAGCCAATCGCTTCTTTAAAAGTTTATACAAATATGAAAATTAGGAATGAAAGCATAGAAAATGACTATTGACTCTACAGATATTAAAATAATTGCAGAGGCTGGCAAGGTGATTCAGCAGGTAAAAGATGATGCCTGAGAACTAAGCCAGGCGGTGGTGGTGCACGCCTTTAATCCCATCACTTGAGAGGCAGAGGCAGGTGGATCTCTGTGAGTTCGAGGTAATGTCTGTGCTACATAGTGAGATCCAGGACAAGCTACATGGAGAAACCCTGCCTCAAAAAAAAAAAAAAAAAAAAAAAAAAAGATGTCTGACAACTAAGCCTAATCTGCAGAATCCACATGGTGGAGACACACACACATGTGCATACACACAGTCAATAGAAGCATATTATTACTGTGGTGAGTAGTAAGTGCTCACTCTCTGCCCTCCCTGTAGGTGTGCTCTGGGCTGCTTCCAGCCAGTGCACAGAGATGGCAGAGCTGGCAGGCACTGAGGAGAGCAGCTGTCAGTCTCAGCCTCCCCCACCAATCCTACAGTGTGAAGTCGGGGGGGCCTGCCCTGTGCTAGTTGTCTTTCACCGCACACCTCGAGTTAGACACAGGACCATGAAGGCCAGGTCCAAGATGACCCACAACGCCTAATCCTCCTGCCTCTGCTGGATCTTCACCACACTGAGGTATAGTGGTTTTGGTTTTAGTCGTTTCTCAGTTGACAGTTTGTCTAAACTGAGTGTGTGATCCTAACACTGGGGAGGTAGAGGCAAGAGGATCAGAAGTTGAAGGACATCCTTGGCTACATACTGAATTTGATGTCGTCCTGGAATGCATGAGACTCTGTCTCAAATTTAATTACTTAATTACTTCTTTATTAAAATTCAACTAGTTAATTACTTCTTTATTAGGTTTTTCAATTCAATTTGTCATAGTCATCAAACCTTCCTTTAATTTCTTTTAATATATTTCACTTAGATTTTTCACACTTCTACAATGGCTACTTTAGAGCTGTCCTGTACTGAGTCAACATCTGAGTTCCTCTATGTGTGTAGTTGGGCTGGGCTTCTTTTCTAACCCCTTGTTTCATTATTGTTATTATTCTTGTATTCAGTGTTAGGGATGGAAGCCAGGGCCTTGCCCCTACTAATCATCTATCATACACTGAGTGACACTCTCAGTTCTGGGTTTTATTTCAAGACTTGGTAGCTGTTAACCAATATTCATCGCTGGCACCCCAACATGCTGAGCTACTCATGTTCGATCCTATGAGAATCGGCCTGCAAGGAAGCATCACAGCTGGGCACTTATAAACTCTGCCCTGATATGTAACTTCGGTCTGGCCTTCTGGCGATGTATTCGCTTTACATTCATCTAGACATGAGCATACAGCAAGGACCCTTTCAGGCACCCTACAGCGGCCCCTGTAAAGATTCATCAAATCTCCAGCTACTTTGCTGTTCTGCTGAGCCCCTGGTCTCTCTTCGGTACCAAAGTTGCAGCGGCTGCTGCTGCTGCTGCTGCTGCTGCTGCTGCTGCTGCTGGGAAAGAGGCTCAGCCCCAAATCCAGTCAGCCCTCAGGAAGCAAAGCTGCTGATTTTCACAGTGGGCCCTGCTCTGGCAGAATCAGATTAAAAATGCCACAGGCTTCCACTGTTTTTACCCAAAATACTAAGGGTAGTATTGTGGTGATTGTTGTTGCTTGGTTTTGTTTGCTTTGTGTTTGTTTGGTTTGGTTTTGGTTTTTCCAAACAGGGTTTCTATGTGTAGCCCTGACTGTCCTGAACTCCCTCTATAAAAAAGGCTGGCCTCGAACTCAGAGATACACAGGCCTCTGCTTCCCAAGGGCTGGGATTAAAGGCATGGGCCACCACCATCCAGCTGTTGTTGCTTGGTTTTTTTAAGATAAGGTCTCACTATGCGGCCCTGGCTGGCTTATATATAGAATAGTCTGGCCTTGAACTCACAGCAATCTGTCTGGACATCTCTGCCTCCTTGAATGCTGTTGTTCTTTTTAATATGGTATATGTATTAACCAGTTTGCTGTTGTACATAATGTCTGTTCTAACAATACTTTACAAAGAGAGAATTTGATGACTTATTCTCTCCTCTATACCAAGATTGTTGATCTCAATAATGTGAATAATGCTGGGCATGGTAGTGAACACCTTTAATCCTAGCACTTGGAAGGCAGAGGCAGATGGATCTCTGAGAGTTTGAGGCCAGCCTGGTCTACATAGTGAGTTCCAGGACAGCTAGGCTCTGTGGAGAGAACCTGTCTCAAAACAAGACAAAACAAAAAGTCAATATTAAGGAAGATACTATAAATTTGGATATAACTAAGCTATTGTCAATATATAACATTATAATAGCATAGGAATCCAGTCCAAGAACGAATAATCAATGTGTGTTTTGGGTTTTGTCTTGAGGCAGGATCTTAGGCCCAACTTGAACTAGAACTCACTCTGTAGTCCAGGCTAGCATAGAATTAACAGCAGTCCTTCTAATGAGCCTCCTATGTGCTAGGATTACATGGGATCCTCCTCAGCACCAATAATAAAATAATAATTTTATATCTACATTTAGATTTTGGGAGGGATATAGGGGTTTTCCTTTTTTTTTTTTTTTTTGGTTTTTTGAGACAAGTTTCTCTGTTTTGTTTTGGTGCCTTTCCTAGAACTCACTTTGTAGACCAAGCTGGCACTGAACTCACAAAGATCTGCCTGCCTCTGCCTCCCGAGTGCTGGGATTAAAGGTGTGTGCCACCACTGCCCGGCAGGGTTTTCCTTTTAAAAGTCTGCAAGTTCTTCAAAGCCTCCACATTTACATGCTTTTTGATTTACATGTTTTCTCCTTCCCCTTAGCCAGCCTTCCCCACCATGGACAACAGTGGGTTTTAGTTTGTAAGTTCCAAGAAGGAAGCTGTGAATACACTCTGTTGCTGACCTACATTCCCACCTATGGCTGCCACTCTAGTCTGTCATATTTGGGAGCTGAAGTGCTGCTCACCTTTGGGCTCGGTGATGATATGGCTGACCCCCAGTCTCTGGCACACGTAATGGAAGGCCTGGTTCCCAGGATTGCACCACTGATCGATGTAGTCATTTGAGCAGGTCCATAGCATATTGTTCACAGTATCATAACAGGCACCTGCAAAGAACACAGTTCATTCAGCTATTGTGCCACTGCACACCCGTATACATATTCCCCACAGAAGTGCCAAAGAACAAGCAAGAACTTCCCCCAGTGCTGACAGCCATACCTCTGCTCCCAATGAACTATGTGACAACACACTAAACTGGAACTGAACAAAAAGCTTGAATTTAATTTGCAATTTTGCTCAGCTCCTATGTAAGAAGGAACACATCACAAAATACGTGGTTTGCAGCAACTAGTTCATATGAACTACTTCCAAAAAGGATTCACATGACTTTCATGAAAAATCCAGGACACCAGGAACAAGTAACATCAATGGACGATAAAAAGTTCTAGTGAGTCCCAAACTTCTATATGTGCTCCCTAGTAGACTGGACAAAGAGCAAGCCCAACATATGGCATTGGGTCCATTTTCTAACGTGTGTTCTTCAGAAGAATAAACCTTTGTATGGCATGAAACTTTGAGATTGTAACTGCTGTGGATAGCTCTGTGTAAATAAAATTCTGATTGGCCAGTGGCCAGGCAGGAAGTGTAGGCGGGACAAAAGAAAAGAGAATTCTGGGAGGTGAAAGGCTGGAGAGAGATGCTGCCAGCTACCACCATGACAAAAAAGATGTAAGGTATTGGTAAGCCACGAGCCACATGGCAACTTATAGATTAATAGAAATGGGTTAATTTAAGATAGAAGAAGTAGATAACAAGAAGCCTGCCACAGCCATACAATTTGTAAACAATATAAGTTTCTGTGTGTTTACTTGGTTGGGTCTGAGGGTCTATGGGCCTGGCGGGTGAGAGAGATTTGTCCTGACTGTGGGCCAGGCAGGAAAACTCCAGCTACATGTAACAGGCATCATCTTACAATGTAATGTGAGTGTCTTCAACGACAGTTCATCTGGGAGTCTTACATATGGCAGCTTCCACACTGAATCCCTAAACTAAAGGATATTAACATTTCTCTCTTTTAAGGAAACTGGAATGCCACAGATAATTGGCAAGATTTTCAAGAGCAATCACTCAAGCTGAATCTTCCAAGTAAAGAGGTGTATTTGTGTCTTACCCAATCCTGGTACAAGAGCACCACGCCCCAGTGAGCTTCCAGCAGCATCTATGAGATCCGCACGACTTGTGAACTGACCATCTGAAATGTTATACACCAAGCTGGAGGCCAGGACTGTGGAAACAGACATCTATTTAATGATCCTGAAGACTGCTCTTTAAAGTTTCCATTTTAGGCTCCTAACCAGACTTCTTTTGAAAATTGTTTATTATCTATTGGTAATAATGACAAAGAGACAACAACACAGAAGGATCCCTGGAAGCAATGCTGACCAGATGTCTTCCTAAGCTTGATACTGAATTCTATTTCTGAAAGTGAATTTAAAACAGCACTGTTGATATGAAGGTGGTTTTCTACTTTAAAAGGGCAGGAAAACTGTCATCACAGGATGGCAGCATGTTAGGAAATGTTTCCTTGTAAGCATTGGTATGAGGTTGTTCTCCTTCCCGGTTCTCACTGTGACTCACAGACACTTGGACTTCTCCCTCAACACCAGGAGTGGAACAGTGAAGAGGAAGGGCTTTCTTTGGGTGTCTAGGTTTGAATTCGGCTCTACCACATCTGGATGGCATGGGAAAGTCATTAGCCTCTCAGGTTCCTCACCTGCAAAGCAGAGATAGGTGCTGTGCTGGATAGTGTTATGTCAGCTTGACACACACTCTGGGTGTGGACATCCCTGGGCTGCTGGTCCTGGGTTCTATAACAAAGCAGCTGAGCAAGGCAGGAGGAGCAAGCTAGTAAGCAGCATGTCTCCATGGCCTCTGCATCAGCTCCTGCCTCCAGGATCCTGCTCTGCTTAAGTTCTTGCCCTGAATTCCTTCAGTGATGGACTAAGATGTGGAAATGTAAGCTAAATAAACCCTTTCCTCCCCAGATTGCTTTTGATCATGGTGTTTCATCACAGCAGTAGACCCTGACTAGGGCAGGCACCTACCTCATAGCTGCTGTGCAGCTGAAGTGAGTTTAAAATGTCAGGCATGTGTGTGTTAGCTGCTATTGCTGACATCACACCCACACCCACACCTGTTTCATTTCTGGACACAGAATTTCACCATGATGTCCAGGCTAGCCTCATTTTCTGATTTTCCTGCTTCAACTTCCCATGTGCTGGGATTATAGGTGTGCAGCACCCTGCCTAGACTTACCTACTTAGTTTCTTTTTTGTTTTTGTTTTTGTTTGGTTTGGTTTTTTTTGTTGTTGTTGTTTATGGGTGGTGTTTTTTACCTTCAGAGTCTGGCCTTAAACTCACTATTTAGCCCATTCTCTTGATCCTCCCAAATCCTAGAACAGAGGTTCTCAATCTGTGGGTTGTGACCCCTCTGGGGGTCTCATATCAGGTATTTTTACTGCACATCAAATATTTACCTTACAATCTATAACAGTAGTAAAATTACAGTTATGAAATAGCAATGAAATAACTTTATGGTTGGGGTCACCCCAGCATGAGGAACTGTGTTAAAGGGTTGTAGTGTTAGAAGTCTGAGGACCACTGTTCCAAGGTTTTATGGGTGTGCTCCACCATTCCTGGCCCTTTTCCTCCTTATCAACATGGGCTCAGTACTGTACCTCTTATATTCCTTTTCTTACTCCGCCATCATTGTAGTGGTAACCACACTATTTCTAGACTAAACTACTGTCTATTTCTCCCCTGCCCCTAAGGATGAAACTCGGGGCCTTGAACATACCAGATAAACACTCTCCTGAGCTTTACCCCCAGCCCTCTTTCTTTTGTTTCCTACTGTTCCACTCCACAAAATGGTCTTACCCAAGCATCTTCTCCATGTACTTCTTCCTATTAAAAAGTCTTTACTCTGCTTGTACACACAGATTTCTCACAACCGGGTGTGTGGTGATATTTTATTTGTGCACCCCAATAAAGCTTATCTGAGGAAAAAGCCAGCCACTATATTAAACATAGAAGTCAGGCAATGGTAGCACACGCCTTTAATCCTAGCACTAACCATAGAGGTCTGTACAGACAGACAGGAAGTGACCTAGATGAGGGGAAAGAGGAAGTGAGATGGCAGAGCAGAGAAGGCATATAAGTGTAAGTATGGCTCTCTTTGGGCTGAGATTTCTAGTGGTAAGAACGTGGCTGGTTTCTTTCTGCTTTCCTGATCTCTCAGTTTTGACCCCAATATTTGGCTCTAGGTTTTTTATTAATAAGACCGTTAGCAATTGTCTTACATGGGTGTGGTGGTGCACACCTTTAATCCCAGCACTCAGGAGAGAGAAGCAGGAGGATCTCTGAGTTTGAGGCCAGCCTGGTCTACAGAGCGAGATCCAGGACAGCCAGGGCTACACAGAGAAACCCTGTCTCAAAAAACCAAAAACCAAAACAAAACAAAAAATACCCATTTCTTACCATTCCAAATTGAGACCCCCAAGAAGTCTCTCCTTTCTAGCCCACTCCACAATGACTTGTACCCCTACATTCTGCAACATGTACAACTGGCTCCTCTTCCCAACAATGACCATTTCTCATTTTCACAAACATTATCACTCCTCAGAGTTCCTAGCTCCCAACTACCTAGCAGCCCCCATGGTCTAAAGGCAAGAACTGGTGTCTCCTTGTGCTGAAATCCATGGTGACCAAAGTGGAACAGGCCACAGAAGCATTTCCTGGGCTGATATGGAACTACAGCATCAACTATATCCTTGTGGGAAATGGTCAATGAAGAACCATTCTAGCCAGGTGATGGCACACACCTTTAATCCCAGCACTCAGGATGCAGATCTCTGTGAGTTTGAGGCCAGCCCAGTCTGGTCTACAAAGCGAGATCCAGGACAGGCACCAAAACTACACAGAGAAATCTTGTCTCAAACAAACAAACAAACAAACAAACAAAAAACAACAGAAGAAGAAGAACCATTCTAATCAAATGGGTCTAAATTCCAGTAAGTGAAAAAGCAGACCCCAAATCCAAGAGACCTTTAATCCCTGACCTCAAGAGGCAGAGACAGGCGGATCGCTATAGTTCTGGACCAGATGCGGCTACATGGTAAGACTCTGCATGAAAGAATAAAACAAGTCTAGCCAGGTGGTGGTGGCACAAGCCTTTAATCCCAATATTCAACAGGCAGCGGCAGGCAGATCTCTGTGAATTCCAGGCCAGCCTGGGCTACAGAGCTAGTTCCCAGGGAAGCTAGGGCTGTTACACAGAAAAACTCTATCTCAAAAAAAACAAGGGTTGGGGATTTAGCTCAGTGGCAAGCGCAAGGTCCTGGGTTAGAGCCTCAGCTCAAAACAAACAAACAAACAAATAAATAATAAATACAATTGAAAACTAAAACAAGTTCAAAAAGTTCTATTTTGAGAGCTGGGATGTAGCTCAGGGGTAAGAACATACACAGGCCCTGGATGCTGTCCTCAGCCCCAGATCAACTGACAAATTCTCAGGCTGTAACTGCCTGACCATTATTATTCTGTGTTATCAGAAAACAACTATAACAGAGTAAATTTAAAACAGTTAAGAGACTATGGTGGTTTATATGAGAAATGTTCTGTAATGGCTCAGGAATCTGAACACTCAGTCTTCAGTTGGTGATGCTGCATGGAGAAGTTATGGGGAGGTACAGCCTTTGGGAGGAAATATGTCAATGGAGACAGGCTTTGAGATTTTAAAGCCTCACACTTTCCAGATCATTCTCTCTCTTTCAACCTTGTGCTGAAAGATGTGATTTCTAATTGGGTGTGGTGATGCACACCTTTAATCCTAGCATTCAGAGGGAGAGACAGGCGGACTCTGTGAGTTCAAGGCCAGCCCGGTCTACAACATGAGTTCCAGGACAGGCAGAGCTGCATAGAGAGACTGTCTCAGCTTCTTGTTCTGCTGTCATCCCTCCCTTCTGTGACAGACCTGGAACATTCCTCTGGAACAGTATCAAAATAAACTCCTTTGGTCATGGTGTGTTATCAGAGCAACAGAAAAGTAACTGATACTAAGATACATCAGGAAGACCATGACAAATGAAATGTACTTACTTTTTAAAGATGACAGACCACTTGTTCCACCAAAAAGAGAGCGGGTGGCAGAGCTGCCTGACCCCCCTGGAGGTGGGACCAGCATCACCAAGTATGTGCCACAAGTGTACATGGGTGTCTTCCGCAGCATTTTCAGAGGAAGGCCACAGCTAGTATTTGCTGGAGAGGAGAATGAAAGTATTCAGTAAAAGTATTTTGCATTCTGATGACTCTGATTAACAAAACAAACTTGGATATAATGAGGGAGTCTGCACTGAAACAGACAGGCCACGGATAGAAAGGGAGGAAGCTGGAGAGATGGCTCAGTGTGTAAGAGCACTGGCTGCTCTTCCAGGGGACCCAGGTTCAATTCCCAATCCCTATGGAGCAGCTCGCAACTGTCTGTAAGTCTAGTTTCAGGGAATCTGAATCTCTCTTCTAACATCTGAGGGGACTCGGCATGCAAGCAGTGGTGCACAGACATACATGTAGGCAAAACACCCATCATATTAAATAAAAGAAAATAAAAAGATTAAGCAGAAAGAGCAAGAAGTATTTGCTGACTCTAAGACACCTATGGGGTGGTCTGACTGTCCTAAAGGTGTCCCAATGGCCAAAAGAATGAATGCTGGTGGTACAGTTTGTCATCCCAGAACTCAGAAGGTGGGAGGCAGGAGGACCAGAAGTCCAAAGTCACCCTTGGCTACATAGGGAGATGGGGGTAGCCTAGGCTACATGAGACCTTGTCTCAAAACAAACAAACAAACAAACAAACAAAATTAACAAAACTAGATTAAAAAAAAAAGAATAAATGCTTACATGGAATAAATCTCAAAACAGAATCCCTATTGTCATGTAACTGGGAGCTGATAACTCTAATTAAGCTATTAAGCTGTTTTTCTTTCTTCCTTTTTTTTTTTTTTGGTTTTTCAAGACATAGTTTCTCTGTGTAACAGTCCTGGCTGTCCTTACTTTGCGGACCAGGCTGGCCTCAACCTCACAGCAATCCACCTGCCTCTGCCTCCCGGGTGCTGCGATTAAACACACTTAAGACACACAGCCTCCCGCTCTTTTTCATTTTGTTTTGCTTTTTGGTTTACAAAACAGGGTTTCCCTGTGTAGCTTTGTGCCTTTCCTGGAACTTGCTCTGTAGACTAGGCTGGCCTAGAACTCACAGAGATCCGCCTGGCTCTGCCTCCCGAGTGCTGGGATTAAAGGTGTGCGCCACCACGGCTGGCCTCTTTTTCATTTTATAGAAAACAATTTTTGAAACAATCATTGGACGGCCTGGAACTCACAGATAACCACATGACTCTGGCTCCTGAGTGCCCATAGCTTAAAGCAGAACAAACCTGCATGGCTTACAGTATCTATTATATATACATTTCTTTCTATTTTGAGGGTCAGTAACATAAGATATCAACAGAATAATTATTGTTTCTAGTCAGGAGGTATGGAATGCACATCATCTTCCCTGTGTCCAGGCACTGAAGAGTGGACTTAAGGTTTGTAGGTGAGCTCAGTGAGGACCAATGATGTTAACAGGAAGCACAGCAGAGCTTTGGGAAGCTGTCAGGTTATAAAACACAACTAATTATTCACAGTCTCAACAGAGAGAAAATCATTCTTGAGATTTAGATAAGGAAAGTGAAATCTATTTTTCCTTCCTTCCTTCCTTCCTTCCTTCCTTCCTTCCTTCCTCCCTCCCTCCCTCCCTCCCTCCCTTCCTTCCTAACTCATATTTTAATCTGTCCAGAGATCAGAAGAGGACATTGGCTGTAAGCCATAGTGTAGGTGCTAGGAACCTAACCCCAGTCTTCTGCAAGAACAAAAAAACCTATTCTTTCTGATGTTTTGAATACTTCTGCTTCAAACAGCTCCATTTTTAAAAAACTTAAGCCCTCAACTGTGGTAGTATTGTGTTCCGCAAATTAGGTATTGTACTGTATTGTGTACCCTAATAAACTTATCTGGGGTCAGAGAACAGAACAGCCACTAGATACAGAGGCTAGAAAATGGTGGCACTCACACCTTTAATCCTAGTCTTCTGGAGGCATGGATCTCTGTGAGTTCAAAGCCACACTGGAAACCAGGCACGGTGACTCACACCTTTAATCCCAGAAAGTGATGGCGGAAAGCAGAAAGATATATAAGGCGTGAAGACCAGAAACAAGAAGCATTTGGCTGGTTAAGCTTTCAGGTTTTTGAGAAACAGTTCAGCTGAGACCCATTCGGATGAGGACACAGAGGCTTCTAGTTTAAGGAAACAGGATCAGCTGAGGAACTGGCAAGGTGAGGTGGCTGTGGCTTGTTCTGCTTCTCTGATCTTCCAGCATTCACCCCAATACCTGGCTCCCGGTTTGTTCTTATTAATAAGACTCTTTAAGATTCATGCTACACTCAACAAATATATTCTTTATCCAGAATATCCATTCCTGTAGTAATGAAAATCTAAAGAAAACTTCAGCAACTCTGCAGCCTAATATGTTCACCAAGGTATTTTCAAAGACACGTACTGACAGAAAATGTTTTAGCTTGTCACAGAACAAAACTCCACATTTTAAAAATTATTTTTATTATTTATGATTGGGGTAGTATGCATACTTGTGTGTGTGTGTGTGTGTGTGTGAAGTGTGTGTATCCAAGGGTGTGGAGGCCTGAAGTCAACTTCAGTAACATTACTAAGGAGCTGTCAACTTTTTCTATTTTGAGGCAAGGTCTCACTGTAGCCTTGGCTAGCCTGGAATTCACAGAGACTCACACCCCTAGTCCTGGGAATACAAGAGTGCACCACTATAACTAGCTTTTTTCTTCAAATATTGGGAGCAAATTCAGGTCCTCATGCTTGTTTTGCACGAGTTTTACTAACTACACTATCTCTCTACCTCATTTTGTGAATGTTCAACTAATTTCCACAGATCCATGTGGAATAGAACTGCTGGAATTTCAGTGTAGTACCATCATGTTAAATGAACACAAAAACTTATATAAAGGTACAACAAAGATCACATTTGAATAAAGATAACAGCTTTCACAAAAACTCTAAATGTGTATTGTTGGGGGTTTATGTGTATGTGATTTTCAGACAGGGTCTCTCAGTAGCAGAGGCTGCCTCACCTTCCCAAGTGCTAGGTTTACAGGGATGAGCCATCACACCCTACCACAAATTCTAAATATAATATTGCCTTCTGAGGTCTAGATGGTTCTGCGGTTAGGAGCCATTGTTGCTCTTCCAGAAGACCCAGGTTTAATTCCAGCACCATGGTAGGTTACAACCATCTGTAACATCTGTAACTCCATTTCCTGGAGATCCAAAACTCACAAGTGTAGTACACAACACACATGCAAGCAAAATATACATACACATAAAAATAAAACACACACACACACACACACACACACACACACACACACACACACACACAGCACTAGCAGCTGGGTATGGATCTACCACTATGGATCCTACTTAGGTAGGTGGTAGAGACGGGGGATCAGGAGCTGGATCCTTGGCTTCATGAGATCATAGTGGGGGAGTGGGGGAGTATCTGTGGAGTTGGGAGGTAGGTTGTTGTTTTCTTTCTCTTTCATTAAACAAAGAAAACAAAGCTGGGCTGCGGTGGTGCACGCTTTTAATTCCAGCACTTGGGAGGCAGAGTCAGGTGGATCTCTGTGAGTTCGAGGCCAGCTTAGTCTACAGAGCGAGATCCAGACAGACACCGAAACTACACGGAGAAACCCTGTCTCAGGGAAAAAAAAAAAAAAAGAAAACAGATATACTAAGTATACTGAAAAGAGTTTGGTGGGCATGGAGGTATAAACACAGACCATTATTTTAGCCAGGCATGAAAGTGCCTACTTTTGGGTGTCTCCTGTACTTTGCTTATTTATTGTGTGTGTACATATGGTGGTCAGAATACAATTCTGTGGAGTTGGTTCTCTGCTCTCACCTTTTATATGGGATCCAGGGACCAAACTTGGGTCATGAGCTTTGACCACAAATACCTTTACCCAATGAGCCATCTTGCCAACCCCAAAACATTTACTTAGCTAAAAAGAACTGTTCTATACAAAGAATCTCCTTTGACTCAAATGGCCTTACCATGATAAAGCAAGCATTAACGAGGTACTCACAGTGATGCCACAGAGGCCCATGACGACAAGACATTGTCCTTACATTCTAATATAACAGTAAAGTATTTACTAGACAGTCTCATATGAATACACCGCAAGAGCTTTTCTTCCTAGTATTTCAAATAGTGAAAGGATTAAAGCAGAGAATCAAATCCATTTTAGCTCAGACTCAGATACTCTTTTTTTTTTTTTTCTAGTAGAGTTTAGGGTGATCTCACACAGCCCAGGCTGGCCTCCCACTCACAATGCCCCTGCCTCAGCTGCATTCCATGTCTTCCCTGACAGTGATGGTGCAGAGACAGCTACAGGTAAGACAGAACTATTCCAGGGCTCACACTCTGCCCATGGCTTGGACCTGCTGGTCACTGTGGGGGAGGTGCAGGGAAGGTAGGCTGTATGTGCTGCACTGAGGAGTTGTAGGCAGGTGGTCAGGAAGAGGCAAACCCACCTGCTTGATCCTCCTTCAGGGTGTTGGAGATGGTAGAGCCAGTCAGGGCCGCCAGTGTCGCCGATGGGGAGGCTCTGTACCGAGACAGTCTGCTCAGGAGCATCTCATTAATGCTTTTGGCAGATTCACCCTCTTTCCGCATCAGGATTGTGCGTTCCTGAAGTGGGCTGGCTACAAATACTCCATTTTCCACCTAATATTTAAAGAAAAAAAGAGGTCCTGATGATGCTTCCATCTAATTGGCAGGTATCTTTGTAAATTATTTCTGTGACCAGGATGCTTACAAAGCATTTTCCAGCCACCTGAGCAAATACATCTTTCCATGCAAACCACATCTATGCTCCAAAGGAGCTGCTTCAGACAGGCTAAGCTCACTCTCAGAGCTCTCATTTTTCATAGCAGCCCATATTCAAAGTGAAATCAGCCAACATCAATACATTCTGCAAAACACTGTTGATTAGAACTGAATCCCAGAGGCAGTTGCTCACTCATTATGAGCCTTCTAACAGGTACAAGTAAGAAAGAGGAAAAGAAATCAACCAGGCCTTGATTTGCTGCTGAGGACAACTGTGGGGTTAATGTGTTTTGGAAATGTAACTAGTTGCTAAGACCTAACTGCTCTTCCCACAGTGGCTAGCACTAGCGCCAGCTGACTGGGCATGGCAGAGCAATCTTGGAGCAAGCCAGCCTGGCTAAAACACACAGCAAAGTGTACCTTGACTGGCCTGCTGGTTCTCTCACTCAGCAGGACTACTCCCCAGCAAAGTCCCTCAGCAATATGGATCTGACTCGAAACAAACCACCTACCTACTTTCCTTCTCTCCGTCTTTCTTTCCTTCTCTCCGTCTTTCTTTCCTTCCCTCCGTCTTTCTTTCCTTCCCTGTAGCAAGCTTTCTTTTGGGCCACCAACCAACTCCCAAATAAAGACATGGAGACTTAATCACAGTCATGAATGCTCAGCTTTAGTTTAGCTTGTTTCTGGCTAGCTTTTCATAACCTGTTTCTCTTCATCTGCATTTTGCCTTGGGCTTTTTACCTTTCCTTCATTCTGCATGTCCTACTCTGTTTCAGAATATTACTTTAATTAGGTAAAGGTTTGTTTCTGCTACATTTGTTCAACAATGTAAAGATGTGTTGCTTTGCCTGCTTAAGGCCCCTGACTGGTCTAATTAAAAGCTGAACAGCCAATAGCTAGGCAGGAGAGGTATAGGCAGGGCTGGCAGAAAGGGAGAATAAGTAGGAGGAGGAATGAATCTATACTCTGAGAGAGAACAGAGAGATAATGAGGGAGAAAGAGAGGAAGATGCCCCAAGTCTGCCAGCCAGGCAGCTGACAGACAGACAGACATGGAGTAGGACATACATAATAAAAGAAAGGTAAAAAGCCTGGAGGCAAAACATAGATGAAATAGGTTAAATTAAGTTATAAGAGCTAGTGGGGAATCTCTGTGAGTTTGAGGCCAGCCTGGTCTACAGAGTGAGATCCAGAACAGGCACCAAAACTACACAAAGAAACCTTGTCGGGGGCAGGAGGTGGGGAGCTAGTGGGACAAGCATAAGATAGGGCCAAGCATTCATAATTAATAATAAGTCTCCATGTCATGATTTGGGGGTGCTGGATGTCCGAGAAAGCCTGTTATACTTCCCTCCATCTTCCTTTCTTTTCCTTTTTTTGAGACAGGGTCTCATGTAGCCCAGGCTGCCCTCAAGTTCACATACAGTCAAAGCTGGCCTTGGCCTCCCAGTGTTGGGATTACAGATCTGCAAATCATGTCTCTGCCTTCTTTCTTTTTTTCAAAAACTTCCCTGCTTTTCTCATTGCTCAAGACTCAGACCACTTCCCAGAAGCTTCTCTTCCTTATTTCTTTTCCAATTCAAGGCCTGTATTCTCCCCTTGCTGACTTCCCAAGAAGCGTCTCTTTCAAAGAATCTGGGATTGCTCTCTCCTCTGGCTCCTCTCCTCCTCCCTGCCTCTTTTCGAGACTGCCTTCTCTGCTTTCAAACACAAAGCACTCCACTTGGATTCACTGTCAAGTGACTCAGATCTGGGCCAGTGGGATGTTTGTTGTTGTTGTTTTGTTTGTTTTTTCCAAGACAGGGTTTCTCTGTTTTTTTGGTGCCTGTCCTGGATCTCGCTCTGTAGACCAGGCTGGCCTCGAACTCACAGATATCTGCCTTCTTCTGCCTCCCAAGTATTGGGATTAAAGGTTTGTGCCACCACCATCCAGTTTGAAAGAATGTGGGGTTTTGGGTGGTTTTTTTTTGGTTTTTTGAGACAGGGTTTCTCTGTGTAGCTTTGCGCCTTTCCTGGAACTCGCTTGGTAGACCACGCAGGCCTCGAACTCACAGAGATCCGCCTGGCTCTGCCTCCTCAGTGCTGGAATTAAAGGCATGCGCCATCACCGCCCGACAAGAATGTGTTTTTAAAACAAAAACTTTGATCCATCTAAGGAGGCCTGTGTTAACCAATGCCCCTGGCAAACCCATTCTCCTAGACATGGAGGGCCTCAGAAACCCATCCTACCAGGGAAGCCAGCAAGCCTGGCCTGCTGTTGCAACCCCTGAAGACAAGAACGAGGGTGCCACAGGCCAGGCCTTTAGAAGCCCACAGAAAGCAAAGCCAGGTACAGAGGGAAAGGCTGGCAGCAAAGGGCAAGAGAAAGCATACAACTGACAAGTGCAGCCAGAAGATCCCAGGGCAGCTGCACACATGTTCACTGCGGAGAAGGGAAGGGCTTTCTGGGGAGCCCCAGACTGCTGCTCTGCTCCCATACCCTCTGCTTCTCACTCCTCTTAACTCTGTACCTTCTCACGAGCGCCACTCTGGACAGCCCACTGTAACCTAAAGACTGAACCACCCACCTTCCCCTTAACTCCCTTGTGGGTGGCCATGGCCACAAACCTCTGGAGTTGTTGCTTCTGTGGTCTCCGTGGTATAGCCCTTCCCTGGTTTGTTACTGTAAACACTTTCTTTGTCTCCTGCCTCCGAGCGCCACATTTCCACTTATGAAAGCCATTGCCTTTGGTGTCCAAGACCTCAGATGGAACACTGTACCCAGAATTTCCCAGAGCTGGCTCAATCCTATCATTCAGGTCTCAGAAAGTCACCAACTCACAGGTGACTTCCTGTCACCAGCAGCCTTCCCTGCTTTCCCATCAGTCCCCCACCATCCAAAACTGAGCACATCCCACTGTTTGCTCCTCTCTGAAATGACCACACAGTAACTCATTCATGGCCTGTCCTTGAATGCCAGCTGCCCGAGAGAAGGCGCATGCCTGCAGCCTTGGTCCCCAGAACCTGCCCAGCCCTGGGGAGGCACTTCCCATAGGCCCTCCCTCACTGCAGCTCCAGCCTCTGTGCCAACACCCCATTTCTCTGCTGCTTCTGCTTTAAGCCGTGTCCTCCTTATCTCACTGCTCCCACCCCTGCCTCTGGCATTTCTACTTAAATCGCCTTTTGTCCCCTAAAATTTAATACATCTACTTCTTACTGCATTATTTTACCCACGCCCTCAAGCTCTATTTATGTTACACAACTCTAAATATAACCCTGTAAAAGCATCCAAGACAAAAATCGATCTCATTAAGCTTGGCATTCAAAAGCATTACCCATTTGGCCCTATGAGGAAATCAATAGCTAATGTAAAACAGACTCTTACTACACTCAGTGCTCTGCAAACTGAGAGGACAGAGCACCAGTGAGCAGCAGGAGGAATAGGTTTAGGGCACGAGGACTAAATGTGTACAATCTCAGTGTTGGGGTGACTGTACTCTGAGCCAAGCAACCACCATCTTGAGGAGTTCAGCTGCACCCCCTTGTAAAAAAAGGTTATCCCTTGGGTATGTTAACTGTTCATAATCCCTCGTGGAGGAGTGGGGAGGGTCAGAGACCCTCATTTGAATATCCAGTCATTCTACCAACTGTTTTAAGTATCTCTGCCTTAACTATACATGGCCCTGGGGAAGGGCTATAGTATCTATAAACCAGGGAAGACTTGGAAAGAGGGTCTCCCTTTCTGCAGCTACAAGGAAGTCCTGGTAGGTCAAGGCTTTTCGGGTGCCCCCTGTTGGGGGAGGAGCTCCCACATTCCCATAGAGTAATCTCTCATCTATAGTCTGTAAGGAAGCCTAATAAACTCATTGGTTTTTTGGTGTGAACTTGGGCAGTTTTAGCAACACTCAGCCATGCCGCTCAGAGAGTACATGACGACTGAGCGCAAAAGGAGGGTAGAGTTGAGGGGTGAGAAGCAGTACAGTTAGCAGCGACAAGGGCTTCTCTCCCAGTGCAGGCCACTGGCCAGCTCTAGGCAGCCTTCTACTTAGTGAATTAGCCACACATCAACCAACAATCACTGTAAAACATAAATAAGTCCTGGGACTGGAGATGCCTCCGTAGTTTAAGAGCACTTGGTTCCCATCATCTACTTAGGGTGGCTCACAACTGTAACTCTAGCTCCAGGGGATCCGATGTCCCTGGCCTCTGTGGGCACTGGCACTCGCATACATAGACACATAATTAAAAATAAAATATTTTTTAAAGTACTATAAATCCACATCCTGTCCTGTTTAAGCCCTTTGTTGACTTCCCAGCTACACTAAAACCCATGACACTGGGCTGCTGAAATGGCTCAGTCGGGAAGGATGTTTGCTGTCAAGCCTGAGGAACCCACAAGTTGTCCTCTGACCTCTATATGCATGGCAAGTGCATCCCCTCCCATGCAAATAAATGAATGTGTTTTAAACAATCTATACTACTATGAAGGCCGTGAGGGCTGGCATCTGCTAACCTACTCAGTCTCAGCTGCTTCAGTCTGGCCCTCTGTCACCATGTTCTCAGTGACCATGGCCTGTCCCCTCCTAGATGCCACACTGGCCTTCTACTGCAGGCCTTGTTACTTGCTGTCCTCTCTTCACAGACTGTCTAATCTCTGCAATTTGCCAGGATAGTTCTAATTTTAGCATCGAGGCGTCATGTCATAAGAAATCCTTTGGTCCCAAGCAAACTGCTCCCCCTGCCTGTTAGGAAGGGCCCCACCAGCCACCTAAGACACAGGCGGTCTTGTCCTCTCCCACTGCCCTACTTTCTTTCCTCCCAGCATTTGGCACCAGCTGTATTTATGTTTTTCTTCCTCTTTTCTTAATTAACTCCCATGCTCCTACCCAAGTCCATGAAGACAAAGATTCACCAACCAGCTACCCAGACAAAGCAATATAGCAGTTACTCATTTAAACTAAATGAACAGCCAGGCATGCTGGCAAATGCTTTTAAGCCAGCATTCTGGGAGCAGAGGCAGACCTGATCTACATAGAAGGACCCTGCCTCAAAAAGGAAAACAACAACAACAAAAGGCTTGAGTGAATGAAGGAGAGTATCTTACTTATCCAGGTCATAGTTTGTGGAAACCAACTCTTAGGGAGAAGAGAGAGAGACCCAGGACTTGAGAAGGGAGCACAAGGGGGAAGGTGCCACTGAGTCTCACTATGAGAAGCAGTGCTTCCAGGAGCAGGGGACCTTCCAGGCAAAACAAGCAGGACCTAAGAAGAGTGCTCTGAGAGGTAGAGTGTCAGGAGCCCCAGCAGAGGGTCCAGGCAGGCTGCTGTGCAGGCAGTTCTAGAGCCTCAAAGGTTGGTTGGAATTCTAAGAGGCTGGAGTTTCAGGAGGCTGTACCCCAGAAAAGAATGACCTAGCCTGTATTCCCGCACCGTTGAGTTCCCCCAACTCTAAATTTGACCATGTTACTTTTGCACATAAGCCTGAGGCTCAGAGGAGCATGATGAGTGCTCTGCTCCTTATGAAAACTCCTTCCTGTAAGCCAGCCGCATAAGGCCCTGTCAGCCTGGACTACTGTGGGTAAAGGGGGGGAGGAGGTGCTTCCAGGTCACAGTCCAGTCTGAAGGTGGTATGGCTGCTGTGCCCACAGGCAGCACATGGCCACTGCTAGTCATTTGTTTGATTGGTTGGTGCCTTCCACACTCCCTCCCGCTTCTCTCCACTACTCACCCCTTCTTTTAGTTCATTCTTTCCTTTCTTTCTGCATGTGCTGGTTAGTTTTTCTTTCTTTTTCTTCTTTCTCTTTTTGTTTGTTTTTTGTTTATGAGATAGGGTCTCACTGTATAGCCCTGGCTATCTTGGAACTCCCTATTAGACCAGGCTGGCCTTGAATTCAGAGATCACCTGCCTTTGCTTCCTGGAGTGCTGGGATTAAAGGTAAGTGCAACCATGCCCTGGCTCAAATTTTCTGGATTAGTGAGTGGTGGGGGAGGGTCCAGCCCACAATGGGTGGTGCCACCCCTAGGCAAGGGGTCCTGGGCTGTATAGCAAAGCAGGCTGAGCAAGCAAGCCATGAAGAGCAAACCAGTAAGCAGCACCCTCCATGAGCTCTGCTTCAGTTCCTGCCTCCAGATTACTGCCTTAAATTCCTGTCCTGACTTCCCTGCATGATGGACTATAAGCTGTAAACTAAAATAAAGCCTCTCCTCCTCAGGTTGTTTTTGGTCACAGTGTTTTATCACAGCTATTGAACTAACTAATACAATGTGTATGTGTATGTGTACGTGTAGATATGTGTGTGTCATGACATGTGTTGAAAGGTCAGAGCATAACCTGTGGGAGTCATTCTTTCCTTCTACCATTTGGGTCCTGGGATTGAATTCAAGTGCTCAGGCTTGAAAGCAGGTTCCTTTACTTACTGAGCCATCTCACTGGCCCCTACATTCCATTTCTTACATCATACACCTAAGTGTCTCCCTATAATGGTTACTTAATCATTGCAAAAGGCATTTCACGACAAGTCATTTTGAAAGATGAGCCATTTAGTTAAATCCGATGACAGCTTACTCATCTGAGTTCTGCACCTCTAGTTCAGGAACAGGTTCTGCTGGGAAGGCGTCTAAACACCTGCAGTAGAAAGCCATATGCCAAACAGGAAGAAGAGCAGCCAGAGTGGACGGACAGGGTCTTGGAAATGAGTTGTGGATCATGATTGCTAGGAGGATGGGCACACAAGGCTTTTCCACAGGCAGGTGAGTAGTTTCTGTAACCGTGTACAGATCAATTACGTCGCACACAGCTACATGCTCAAGAAAAAAGAAGGCTGTTTGACAACTGAACGAAAAGTAAACCACAGCTGGACTGGGAAAGAGCTGTGTAGTGGTGTGATGTTTGTACCTCAAGAAGGTTCTAGAGAGGATGAAAGGCCAGGCATGGTGGCACACACCTTTAATGCCAGCACTCAGGAGGCAGAGGCAGGCCGATCTCTGTGAGTCTGAGGACAGCCTGGGCTACACAGTGAGACAAGTCACTGTGACTAAAGACAAAAAAGGAAGGAGAGAAAGAAGAGAGGAGCAAGACAAACATGGGTGGCTCAGCTCCTGATCCCGGCACTCCAAAGTCAGGAAGAGCAGGAGTCTTAGGACAGGACCTGTGAGGCCTAAGTGAGGTATACACCTCAGCAGGTACAGGTGTTGCCGATCCAAGTCCTGCGGAAGGAGACCTGGAGACACAAAGCACACGCTGATCTGTTTGAGTCAGACTCCCCCCACCCCCACCCCCACCCACCCCATGATTCCAAGGTCTCCTTCCAACCTAAAGCATGCTCCCCTCCCCAGCCCCTGCTTTCTGCTGCAGCAAGGCTGTTTCATCACCTACAGCAGGGGTGGTCTTTGACTGCAAAGCCAGATACCTAAACACAGCTTCGTGTTGTCTTCACAGCTGGTTCATACTTTGGGAATCAGTTTATCATGGGTTTGAAAATAAATCTCAATTTTTTCATCGAGAAACCTACTGACTAGCCTAGTCTTTTCCTAATTCCTCATCATTTGGTATATGTGTGTTTTATGTCTAGAAAGTTTAGAATTCTCACTTTATTCTAAATGATCTAAAATTTCACAATAATGTACCATTTTCCATTCTTGTGTCAGATATCTATTAAAGCCCAGTATCATTTATTCTGAAATATCTTTTTAATTTTTTTTTTTTTTTTTTTTTTTTTAGCCAGGCGATGGTGGCATATCCTTTTAATCCCAGAGGCTCTGAGTCCAAGGCCAGCCCGGTCTCCAGAGAGAGTCCCAGGACAGCCAGGGCCACACAGAGAAACCCTGTCATGAAAAACAAAACAAAAACAAAATTATTTTATTTTATGTATATGAATGTTTTGCTTGTATGTATGTCTATACACCACGTCTGTACAGTGCCCAAGGAAGTCAGAAGATGATACCAGATCCCCTGAAACTGGAGTTACAGATAGTTGTGAGCTACCACGTGGGTGCTGGAAACTGGAGGTGGCCATGTTGGAGGAGCTGCAGTCAGCAATGGAGTTTATGGAGTACAGCTCACTGGTTTGCACAGCTAAGCCTGGGGGAGGGGTGTTTGCCTCCAGAATGCCCCTTGCTTCTGCTGTGCCTTCTCCTGCTTGCTGCTATGGTGCTCTTAGCGGATCTGGCACGGTGTGGTTGTTTCGTGGGAAAAGCCCACTCCTCACTGGGCAATTTACTTGCAGATCATAATGAAGATGGTTTTCATAGAAAAATGATGCTTAGTTAGATCAATGATTTAAAGATACAGGGTCAAGACAGTGAAGAAGATTAGGGAAATGGTTTAGGTTGCTCTGACAGTTGCTCTAACAAGAGATACAAAAAAGAAATAAGATTAGAAGACACCTTCATTCTGCTAAATGTGAGACGCACTGAGGATGGAAAAACGAGAACAAGGAGTTTCACCCACTGTAGATAGGCCCATGAACTCTGCCTGTGGAAAACCAGCCTGATGAGCAAAGAAGGCAATAATGGCCCAACACCCGAGGTTGGGTCTGAGTTCCTTGGCCATATAGCTTACAGATTTAATCACAGGTTTCAGTGTCCCCTCTGAAAAAACAGGGTTGTGAAAGGAAATTAAATGACCCTATTGTGTGTAAAGAAAAAAGAGACAAAGACTGGCGGTTAGCTAGACCGCTTGAGTGAGGTTTTGTGGAGTAGACTGCGGGGAAGTATCTGCTACACTGTAACCAGAGGTTTTGTGGAGTAGACTGCAGGGAAGAATCTGCTACACTGTAACCACGAACAGCTGTTTTCCAGTACAAAGGCACTAGCTGAAATATACTTGGCTTGCTTTCAAGTTTGTTAATCAATAATAAAAGAATCATTGCCTTGGGATGACGATGTCATGGTGGGAAAAATAATACAAAGGAAAATGTTTAACTACATGTAAGCTTCTAAGAAAATATGTAACTTGTGATCATAATGTGATTTCCTCTTGGGTAAAGATGTTAATTTGGTTTTGGAAAATACGTAATCTTTTTTAGTGTAGAAATTTCTGTCTTAGGTATAAAAAGGAAAGAGTAAAAGAAAGAAAGGAAGGAAGTTTTGCTCCCTCAAATAAATCTCCTGTGTGTTCAGTCACCGCCTCCACAGCTCTCCAGGTTCTCTGGCCTGCTGGAGACAGACTCTGGCAGTAAACCCAATTCTAACACCCTGCAAGAGCAGCCAGTGCTCTTAACCACTGAGCCATCGCTCCAGGCCTCTCTTCTTTCTTCCTTTTTTAGACACTGCCTCGCTGTGCAGTACAAGTCATTCTTAAGCTCATTATGTAGCACAGGCTGGCCTCAAGAACATGACCCTCCTTGCCCCAGCCTTCCTAGCCTTCTGGGTCATCATCATATTTGGCTTTCCCAAGTTCTTTATCTGGCAAACTAGACGGGATCTCTCACTGCCTAAAATCACTACTTAGTTTCTTAGTTGTTTATAAGTAATCTTTTATTTATTCACTACCATCATCCCAAGCTACTCAACTGCCCTGCAGCCAGAACCCAAGCTCCTCTTGATCAGCGAGGACCTTGACCATGTTCCAACCCACAGGGTAGAATACTATTTACTGGCTCCCAATACCTTCTCATAGCTCCAATTGTGACATCCCAGGTGCTCATTTCTGCCCATGGGGCTATTCCTGCTACTTCAGTTATGCCCACAAGCATTTCTGCTAAGACCCTCCTGCAATGCATACAGTATGTCATCTCCTCTCTTTGCCAGATTACTCTTCAGAAAGACAGGATCCACTACCCCACACAGCCCTAAATCAGAAGTCTCCAAGGGCATGCAAGAGGAAAACCAGTGCCAAGGAAACTGGGCACACTGGGCACTATAAGGGTTGCAGGCACTTTGTAGATGGGCCTGAAATGAAAGCAAAAAATATTTTTCTGAAATGACACAAAATGAGAGGTAAACTCACCATAAGTTCAAAAATGTCCATGAAGACAGAATGTCCCTTTGGGGTTTTCTCATTTAGACTTGCAGGAGACCAGATCCAGTAGAAGTAAGTGCCATCCGAAGAGAGGTGCACGGTACTCATGGTACTGCCTGCGGGGAGGGGACTGGCTGGCATGGGCACTGTCTGGCACACCTGGACAGGAATGCAGAGATTCTTTCTGTTGGTTTTTTATATTTATTTGTTTGTTTGTTTGTTTATTTGTTGTGTATGCAGTGTTCTGCCTGCATGTATGCCTGCAGGCCAGAAGAGGGCACCAGATCTCATTATAAAAGATTGTGAGCCACCATGTGGTTGCTGGGAATTGAACTCAGGACCTCTGGAAGAGAGCAGCCAGTGCTCTTAATCTCTGAGCCATCACTCCAGCCCTTGTTTTGTTTTGAAAACAAGGTCTCGGAGGTTGGAGAGGTACATAAGGCATGAGGAAACAGGAACTCACTCTCTTTAGGCTAAGGATTTTGTAGAGTAAGAACTAGTGGCTGGCTGCTCTGCTTCTCTGATCTTTTAGCTTTCACCCTGATATCTGGCTCTGGGTTTTTTATTAAAAGATCATCTAAGATTCGAACAAGATTGTTTTGAAAAAAAAAAAAAAAAGTCTTTAAACCACATGTGATGGCACATTCCTATTAACCCAGCAACTCAGAGGCTGAAGCAGGAAGACCCTACCATGAAACACATATATACACACACACACACAAACACTTGCACACATATACATGTATACACATGGGGATGGTGTGGGAGGTGGGTCAACATGAAGTTCTAGAGAAGTAGTATCTTCAGAAATTCTCTTAGTATATAAATTTCAAAACACAAACTGTATTTAACAGCTAGGAAGCACATATTTATGTCCAAAGCACCTAAGAAGAGTCAAAAAAAAAAAAAAAAAAAAAAAAAAAAGAAGAGTCTACCTAAAAGTGACTTAACGAATACAAAGGGGCATGAAAGAGATAGGAGAAGGAAGTTAAAAGGGAAAGCAGAGAAAGAGAAGAAGGGAAAAGGAGAAAAGAAAAAAGGCCCTGGTACCAAAAGACAGCACCAGTCCCAGCCCCAGCCCTGAGCACAGGAAGTGCCTCCAGCACCAACACATTAACTTTTTTGCCAGACATTAGCACTTAAAATGAGAGGAAATGGCCGGGCGGCAGTTGGTGCACGCCTTTAATCCCAGCACTCGGGAGGCAGAGCCAGGCAGATCTCAGGTGAGTTTGAGGCCAGCCTGGTCTATAGAGCAAGTTCCAGGACAGGCACCAAAGCTACACAGAGAAACCCTGTCTCAAAGAAAAAAAAAAGAAAGGAAGGAAGGAAACGAGCCAGGCAGTGGAGCTGCACACTTTTAATCCCAGCACTTGGGAGGCAGAGTCAGGCGGATCTCTGTGAGTTCGAGGCTAGCCTGGTCTCTAAAGCAAGTTCCAGGACAGGTACGCAAAACTACACAGAGAAACCCTGTCTTGAAAAACCAAAAAAAAAAAAAAAAAAAAAAAAAGAAAGAAAGAAAGAAAGAAAACGATAGCCAATAAAGATGTTGACCAAGTTTTAAAAAGAAAATCCAGGCCAAGCCTTCTTGGGAGGCAAGGACAGGCAGATCTCTTGGGATTTCAAAAGCCAGCCTGGTCTACAGAGTGAGTTCCAGGACAGCCAGGGCTGTTACACAGAGAAACCCTGTCTCAAAAAAATAAATGAATGAACGAACGAAAGAGGGAGGGAGGGAGGGAGGGAGAGGGAGAGAGAGAGAAAGAAAGAAAGAAAGAAAGAAAGAAAGAAAGAAAGAAAGAAAGAAAGAAAGGGCTGTGCTGGCGTGTATGTGTGTGTGTGTGTCTGTGTGTGTGTGTCTGTGTCTGTGTGTACTGGCTAGTATTACTTCGGCCTCCCAGACACAGCTAGCATGGTGCTCTGCTGCTTACCTGCAGTGTGTTCTGGTCTAGGACCTGGAAAAGGGAATGAGGTTTATTGTCAAAAGACACAGGGCGATGGAGGAGGTGGCCACTGCCATACGCCACCCATCCTGGTTCCAGCTCCTCATTGCGGCAGTACACAAACCCTCTGGAAGACAAGAGATGCAGGTGGAATGTCAGGATGTATCTGCAGCCCTACACGGGTCTATACAAATACAAACATTTCTAACCTAACCCTTGTAAATGACTACCTAGACACAACAGCTAAGAGAAAGGAGCAAGTTTTATATTAACATCAGAACTGACAAATTACAGCAAACATTTAATTTCCATATCGATGAAAGAGGAAGAGAAAAAAATCAGAGAAACGGTCTGACTTACTAAACATATCTCAACTAAAAACATCTCAGCTATAGTTTGACAGAATCCACAGAAGTTATTTAACTGAAAGTCACCTTAAATGTAATGTCAAATCCATGTACAAAAATTATTTAACCAGCCGGGTATTGGTGGCACACGCCTGTAATCCCAGCACTCAGGAGGCAGAGCCAGGCGGATCTCTGTGAGTTCAAGGCCAGCCTGGTCTACAGAGTGAGATCCAGGACAGCCAAGGCTACACAGAGAAACTCTGTCTTGAAGAAAAAAAAAGAAACTAAGGAAAGAAGGGAGGGAGGGAGGGAGGGAGGGAGGGAGGAGGGAGGGAGGAAGGGAAGGGAAGGGAAGGGAAGGGAAGGGAAGGGAAGGGAAGGAAGGAAGGAAGGAAGAAAAGGAAGATGACTTGGCAGTTTAGAGTACTTCTTGCCTTTGCAAAGGACCAGAGCTCAGTTCTCAGCACCCACATGGCAGCTCACAACTACCTGTAACTCCAACTCCAGGGACCCTGCATACACACAATATTAAAAATAAAAATCTTGTGCTGGAGAGATGACTTGGCAGTTACCGGCACTTTTTTGCTCTTGCTGAGAACCTAGGTTCAAGTCCCAGCACCCACATGGCAGCTCACAACCATCTGTAACTACATTCCAGAGGATCTGACTCTGTCTTCTGACTTCCACAGGCACCAGGCTCAAATGTGTGCATACACATACTTAGATACAGGCAAAATATTCACACACATGAAATAAAATAAATAAGTCTTTGTTAAAAATAATACAAATAGGGGCTGGAGCCATAAAATAAATAAATCTTTGTTAAAAATAATACAAATAGGGGCTGCAGAGATGGCTCAATGGTTAAGAGTATTGACTGCTCTTCTAGAAGACCCAGGTTCAATTCCCAGTACCCACATGGCAGCTCACAACTGTCTATAGCTCCTGTTCCAGGGTATCTGACACCCTCACACAGACATACATGCACGCAAAACACCAATGAACATAAAATAAATAAGTAAATTATTTATATATGTGTGTGTGTGTGTGTTTTGTTTTTGTTTTTGTTTTATTTTGTTTTGTTTTGTTTTGAGACAGGGTTTCTCTGTAGCTTTGGAGGCTGTCCTGGAACTCGCTTTGTAGACCAGGTTGGCCTTGAACTCAGAGATCCATCTGCCTCTGACTCCCGAGTGCTGGGATTACAGGCGTGTGCCACCACCGCCCGTCTATATATATTTTTAAATACAAATAAAAGTCTTTTTTTGGGGGAGGGGGGTGTTTAGAGACAGAGTTTCTCTGTGTAACCCTGGTTGTCCTGGAACTAGCTCTATAGACTAGGCTGGTCTCAAATTCAGAGATCTGTCTGCCTTTGCCTCCCAAGTGCTAGCACTAAGGGTATGTGCCACCACTACCCGTCTAAAAGTCATTTTTAAAAAATGCTGACATGCAAGAGAACATTCTGGCTAGGTGACCAAGCACCTCCATGACAGTAAAGCTGGAGCACTCTTACAGAGCAAGAGCTGGGCAGACAGGGCCTGTTTAAGCTCAGACATGCTCCTTGGTCACTATAAGAGGATCAGGACCCTGGCTGAGTCTCTTTCACAGACTTGTGAAGTGCTCCAGCCACACTGGGCAAGCCCCCCACTGACCTGAGAGTGCCATGCAGTCCAGAGCCCAACTTGCTAACTCCTCTTCCAGCTGAGTTGGTAGTGTACAGGTAACGCCCGTCTGCGGTGAGGCAGCGCCCCAAGTCGGCATCTGAAATCAGTTCCACACACAATGAGGCTATAAAAATGCAAATTGACTGACATGAATTCCCAATTCAAATAAAAATTTCAATGTTACCTCAACAGTAGATGGCTTGAATCTCCAAATTGAACACAGAAAAGGCAGGTGGGAATTGGGACCAGTTTCAGGGACTGAGGACACGGTTATTAGCAGGCCACTCAAAAGGCCCGAGTCAATTTTGACATCCCTAACTGACCGGCAATGACTGAGAATGAGCTCTCAGTAAGAAGGGCTCTCGGGAACCAGGATTTCATTAGAGGACCATGGGCCTCTCCATCTGTAACATGGGGGTAAAAACATGCACCTCACAGGCTGCACTGCAGCTAGCACCTAAGTGGCTCTCTGGTGCCAAGCCAATGTTCCCTAATGGCAATGGAATTATATTGTATAGTAATGACAAATGTGGACCTAAATAAAATCATCTTCTTTGGACTCGCCATTTGGATATTCTAATTTTATCTGGAAAGACTAGCATGAAAGTATGACCTCTTTTTAAAAAAATGTCTTATTACATTTATTTATCTATTGAGAAAGAGAGAGAGATAGACAGACACTGTGTGTTGGGGTGGGGGAGGGGAGTCAGAGGAAAATCTACAGACTGTTCTCTCCTTCCACGTGGGAGCCGAGGACCAAAGTCAAATGTCAGACCTGGCAGCAGGTGCCTATACCTGCTGAGCCATTTCCCCAGCCACTTCCCTTCTTATAGCTCTCATCTGGCTACGGGTCCCCATTCTAAAAACAGTTTATGTCGTAGTTAAATGACTACTAACCTATCTCCCAAGAATTTGCCTTAAAATGAGGATGTAGGTAAAACTTCCAGTGTTTATTTTTATTTTATTTTTTAAGACTTATTTATTTATTATGTATACAGTGTTCTGCCTACATACATGCATGCTTGCATGTAGCATGTAGAAGAGGGCAGCAGATCTCATTACGGATGTGGTTGCTGGGAATTGAACTCAGAACCTCTGGAAGAACAACCAGTGCTCTTAACCGCTGAGCCATCTCTCCAGCCCATAAATTTCTTTTTTGTTGTTGTTGTTGTTGTTTGTCTGTTTTTTCGAGACAGGGTTTCTCTGTATAGTTTTGTGCCTTTCCTGGAACTCCCTCTGTAGTCCAGGCTGGCCTTGAACTCACAGAGATCTGCCTGCCTCTGCTTCCCGAGTGCTGGGATTACAGGCGTACACCGCCACCACCGCCCGACTTCAGTGTTTATTTTTATAATCTTTCCTTCGTTGTATTTCAAGAGTTGGTCTGACTGAAGCATGTCATACTAGAGGAAATTCAATGTCATGGGCTGGAGAGATGCCTCAGCAGTTAAGAGCACTGGCTCCATCTATAATGAGATCTGGCGCCCTCTACTGGCCCGCAGACACATATGCAGGCAGAACACTGCGTATATAATAAATAAATAAATCTCAATGTCACATCACTCAAACCAGCACTGGATCTGATATCATGATAAATTTTCAGTCTACTAATCTGAGAGAATAGAGACCTACTAATTCCTACAAAAAAAAAAAAAGAAAGAAAAGAATTAGTAAAAGTATATGTTCATTTTAGAATATGAATTGACACCCTAAACTTTTTGTAGTGTTTTGTAAGATTTATTTTATGTACCTGGGTACTGTGCTCATGCATGTGCACTGTGGATGTACTGCCTGCAGAGGTCAGAAGACAGCTATTCTCTGCCATGGAGGTGCTGGGACTCAAACACGAGTCTCTGAAAGAATAATCAGTACTCTCTATATATACCTTTTTTTTGGGGGGGGGGGAGTTTTCCAAGACAGGGTTTCTTTGTGTAGCTTTGGCTGTACTGGAACTTACTCTCTAAACCAGGCTGACTTCAAACTCATAGAGATCTGCCTGCCTCTGCCACCACTACCTGGTTGCAATCAGTACTCTTTTTTTAAAGATTTATTTATTTATTTAATGTGCACTGGTGTTTTGCCTATATATACTCCGTGTGAGGGCACTGGATCCCCTGAAACTGAACTTACAGTTATGAGCTGCCATGTGGGTGCTGGGAATTGAACCCAGGTCCTCTGGAAGAGCAGCCAGTGCTTTAACTACTGAGCCATCTTCTCCAGCTCTGAAATCAGTACTCTTAACCTTAACCTTTGAGCCATCTTTTCAGATCCACTTTATTAATTCATTAATTTAGAGGCAAAGCCCTGCCTGTCTTCCATTTCACAGAGATCAACCTGCCTCTGCCTCTAGAATGCTGGGATTAAAGGTACATCCCAACCGTACCCTGTGGCATCTTAAATATTTTCACTTGAAACTATTAAATTACATTTACTTGCCCACCTTTAGATTACATAGTCCAAGTCCTTTAGTGTGTGAGTCTGACAAGAGACAGGAATGAAGGGGACCAACTAAACAAACTGATCAGGAGTTGGTATTTATTGAAGGAGAGTGATAATCCATGGGGTTTATTCCAGTGTTCTCACAAATTCTGCCAATGCCACATGTTTCAGTATTAAGTTACATGGAGGTGGGTGGTGGTGGTGGTGGTGGTGGTGGTGGTGGTGGTGGTGGTGGTAGTGGTGGTGCACACCTTTAATCCCAACACTCAGGAAGCAGAGGCAGGAGAATCTCCGAGTTTGAGGCCAGCCTAGTCTACAGATTGAGTTCCTGTACCACCAGGGCTACACAGAGAAACTCTGTCTGGAAAAAAACAAACAAAAGTTACCTAGAACTGTTCTAACTAGAGAGGCTGAGACAAAGGGATGGTTAGAAGAGAGAATAAAAAGGTCTTAGCTCCAGGCAGAGGTTGGAGCCCATCCCTGTGAGCACTGCCTGGGCATAGCAGGCGGTCTGCTTCTCTGGCAACCATGTGGTCCATACCTTCCTTGCCCTCCTCTCAGGCCTCCCCAGAAGAAAGGGTTATGAGAGAATGGCTCTGGGCTGTGAAGTACAGAGCTACCAATGCTCACACTGCACTCTGTGCCTTAGGCTTGATGGGGAGGAGTCTCGGTGAGGAGTCTCACAGAGAGCTGGGAATGAAGGGGTATGCTGGACAGGCTCTCGACTCCATACCCACCTACCCTGCACCACTTTCTCTGAGGTGCAGTTGAGTCTTTCCAGAACAATCACTGCTCAGTGAGACATTCTTCAGGGTTTTTTTTTTTTTTCTTATTCCTATTTCATCGGTTATGTAACAGCTAATGACATACTATGTTATAATGTTACAGTAAGTAATGTCATTATAATAAGGGATGGCCAATTACAATGACAAACCAGTTTGGAAGCAAAGCCTACTCTTGGCAAGCTGTGCTGCCCAGTGAGAGGGCAGTGCACAAGGCTGAGCAGAACTGATGACCTGGGTGCTGTCTAAACAGTTGCAGAGCCAATGAGGAGGCCCAAGTCAGCCGAAGAGTCTGTCAAGTAGGTTACTCATTTTTGCTGAGGTCATATAATAAACTGGCACGAAACCCTATAAAACTGTGTAAAAGCCGGGTGGTGGTGGCACACACCTTTAATCTCAGCACTCGGGAGGGAGGCAGAGCCAAGTGGACCTCTGTGAGTTCGAGGCCAGCCTGGTCTACAGAGCGAGATCCAGGACAGGTACCAAAACTACATGGAGGAACCCTGTCTCAAAAAACAAAACAAAACAAAAAAGTGTAAAAATACCCCACATCCTACTTTGTGTAAGGGACTTAACAGTTCAAGCTTCCTTCAGCCTTCTTTTGTCTTTAGGGCAGGAGGGCCATAATGAGCACAGTAAATGATAAGAAGAAATGCATCACGGGGCGTGTCTGACCCTCTTACAAATGTCCACTGCAGCTTCAGCACCATGTCACCTGCTAGGATTCCGGGAAGACGGCCCTTGTCTAGGACAGTAAACCCTGCCCGTCTGCTCACCTCCCTGAGTATCAGCCTTCAGACTTGCACTGATAAAGCAAACAATGAGCACACTGTATGGGGATCTTCGGCTCTTAATGAAAAGGAACTCAGGGCTCCAGCCAAAGCATTTGCCACAGTGATCTAAAACCACTCTGCTCACATCTCAGTATTGGTCCCAGGGCACCAAGCCTTGCTTTACCTTTGTTCTCAGAACTGGAGCCAGTGTTGCTGTCTGGTGCGGGCAGCATGTCTTCATACCCCCAGGATACTATGTGTTTTCCCCCGAGTAAACAGGATGGGGATCCAGGTCCCCCTTCCAAAAGCAGCAGCCTGTAAAGGGATGAAGGAGAATTGCAAAGATCCAAGAGTGCCCATTCCAGCAAATCAGAAGTCTACTTACAAGCTCAAAGAGCAAATGCAAATGGTTTAAAGAAATACACTCTGAACAGCACTCATAGTGTACTTTAATGAAAAATTACAAAGCAGTGCTTACAAAGCTTTGAGCCAGGCAGATGGCTTGGTGGACAAGAAGCACTGTGAAGATGACGGCCGGAGTTCAACCCCTGGGACAGATGTAAAACACCATACGTAGTGGTCCACACCTCTATTCCCAGCGCTTCCACCCACATCGAGATGGGAGTGGACAGTGGCCCAAAAGCTCACAAGCCAGGTAGCCTGGAGTGTGTGGTACAGAAACAGGAAAGACCCTGACTCCACAAGGTAGAAGGTGAGAAGTGATCCTTGCAAGTGGACTTCTTCCACACTCATACGACATACCATGGCATGTGTACACCCACACACAGACACAAGAAATAAAACAAAAAAACTTCAATGTCTTTAATTTTTTTTTAATTTATCTGTGTATAAAATGTATTCATTCTATTTTTATTTATTTAATTATTTGGGGGGGGCTTTAGATTTTAGTGATATTGTCTCATGTATGTCTCCCTGGTCCTTCTGCCTCTACCTCCCAAGTGCTGGAATTAATGAACCTGCATCACTACACCTAGTTTTACATCTCCAGCCTCACTGTATGTTTATTAAATGAACAAATGTGTATGCTAGAAAAAGAAACAGAGGCAAGGAGGGCCATGTGTAGTAAGTACACATATCCAAATGATACAAGTGGTCTTACTGGATAATAAAATTGAAAGGAATTTCAACTTCTTCTTTACATCTGAACACACTGTCATTTCATAAGAATTCATCACAGACTAGGACTTGTTTTTAAATTTAAAAAATATATACTCTAGGAACACTTTCACATCCTTAAGCAGTTAGCTATGATTCTCTATTCATTCAAAACTATAAATTAGTAAGATTTAGTAATCTATGAATTAGCAAGATTTAGTAATCTATTTGTCACTAAGAGCATCCATGCACAAATCTTGTTTAGAAGGACAAAGATCGAAAAGGACGGCTCACCTATATAAAACATCAGCGACAGGCAGGGAGCCCAGCTCAGTCTGTCTCTGCAGCAGATGGACTGTGTGGACAAAAGTCTTCAATGATCCCCTAGAGAGAAAAGGAAGGGATGGAGAAGCCACCCACAATGAAAACCAAGCAAGTTAGGCAGCCACTGTTCATTTTATTAACCACAGCGGAAGGCTCCAAGATAGGTCTATCTGCTTCTACAGGTCAGAAAATGTACAAACTTCAGCCATCTTACCCATGGCTCTGGTAGAAGGTGAGTTAGGGCCAACACAATTCTGACCAGGGAGATCTTCTCACATTCCCACTGACACAAAATCAAAAGCACAAGGCTCAAGAACCAGGCACTTGGGGGGTCGTGTATTGACAGTTTCCATCACCTTACCACCTGATCCTCAGGAAAGACGTCATAGGGTGAGCCTCAAGCCTAACAGTGTTTCCAAACTTGATCTTGAAGTCTTTGTTACATTCATCCACTTTACACAGCATCTCACTTGCACTGACTTCCTCATGGTTCCCAAAGCAGGAGGCTCTGGGAAGTCTGGGACATCAGCAGGATCGAAAAGAAGGTACTCTGAAGATGTACACGACCTACCTGGCAGCAGGCCAGGTGTAACTCACCAGACCCTGCCCAAACTAATGGCCACCTGGACCTGATGAGCTGACTTGCTTGCTGCTCTCTTCTTTTAGGCAGGCTTTAATTGGCAGGTCTCTTTTGCCTAAGCTCAGCAGAAGTGGAGTGCCTATCACAAGACCTAGAAGGTTTGGGCTTCCTTTTGATTCGCTCCTTGCGCTATCTCTCACATTCAAAGAACAGGATAAGGTGGGAAACAGAGAGGAAGCACAGTATAAAGGCACCTCCTGTAGCCTGCAGACATGGACACTGAAACTGGGCACTGCCATTCACAACTGCACAATCTGTCCTGTCACCTAAGTCCTGTGGATTCTTCCCCCTGCATCTGCTCAACAAGCACAACTCCCTAGGAAAGCACTAAATCACACAAAGGGACACAGCACAACATTTGGAGAATGTAGAGCACTGGAGAACTCAACAGCATTCCAGCCTGCTGGTCTTAGTCACATTTTAAGAGGAATATGTAAGGCCCTTCCATGGCTCCCAGCACCTATATGATCTAGGTTAGACCAATCTCACCCCCTGTCCCTTCCAGTCTTCCACGACAGTCCAATGACCCCTCTTTGCTGCCTGCTGCCCCTCTGCTCTGGAGCTCTCTGCTGCTGGCTCTTGTACTAGCTCTTTCTCATCCCCCAGTCTTCAGTTCAAATGCCAGGTAGCCAGCCAATCCTGCCCCACCTCCACTTAGCTATCCTCTACCAAAACATCCTGTTTGGGGCCTGGAGAGGTGTCTCAGCAGTTAAGAGCACTTGCTGCTCTTGCAGAGGACCTGAGTTCAGCACCCACATGGTGACTTACAGCCACTGGGAATCCAATGCTGCCTTCTGGCCTCTGCAGGCACCAGGCACACATGTGGTACACAGACATAAAATAAATAAATCTAAAAACATTTTTTAAAAACACCAATCCTGGGGCTGGAGAGATGGCTCAAGTGGTTAGGAGCACTGGCTGCTCTTCCAAAGGACCCGGGTTCAATTCCCAACAACCATGTGGCAGTTCACAACTGTCTGTAACTCCAATTCCAGAAAATCTGACACCCTCATACGGACATACATGCAAGGCAAAACCCCAAAGTACATTAAATAAATAAATCTTCAAACAAACAAACACACACACACACACACACACACACACACACACACACACACACACACACCAACCCTGCCTTCTTTGTCTCTGCTGGTGTCACTCTCTGAAATTATCTGTTACATGTATGTGGCTGCCCTCCTCACTCTCATAGAACTTCTGAGAGTTTAGGGACTCTGCCTACTCACCCCTGTTTCTTAACCAGATCCTGGCATAAAATCCGTGAGCATGAAGATTTGTAAAATGAATCACCCCTGGACCACTCAACTATCAGCTCCATGAAATTAGAGACCCGAATCTCTATGGTCTAAGAGTTAGCAAGACTCCTACATTCCAGAGAGAGGTTAGACAAGTATTACTTATAAGCCAGGTGTGATAGCTAAGGCCTGTGAACACAGCTGAGACGGGAGAATCAAGACCTGCCTTGGCTTACATAGGGGTTGGATTACATAGGGGCCCTATCTCAAAAGGCTGAAGACAAAATAAAAAGAAAATGTTAGTTATTTAATAAAGTAATAACATTAGACACCCCCCCAAAAAAAGCCCTCTCCCCACCCCACCCTGGGCAGGAGGAACTGCAAACTCCCCACTGCCGGCTGGCTTTCATGGTGCTGGAAGGCACCAGGCGGGCTGCTGGGAGAGAAAGGCCAGCACAGTCTCACTCAGCTCTGAACAACACCCTACTGACCAGCCAGGCAATAATGGCACGACTCCTGGAGGGGGAGAGTAAACAGCCATTCAGGGAGTTCACACCTGGTACGTAAACCCGGCCAAAAGCCTGTGGCTAGTGGGAAAGTTACTACAGTGGTCTTGTTATGAACAAGTTGTGCCCGTCAACTTGTCTCCTAACTATTTCTGTTTATGCTCATAGCTTAATGCTGCTACCAACTTTGGCAGACCACTGCCACTCTGCAATGGATATCAGTTCAGTACTCATCACGGGCACAGTACTGAGCACAAGTGACTGCTGGATGTTCAACCCTAAATGGGGCATGACCATTATCCCTCCAAGGCTCAGGGAATTCTTGGCAGAGAGGTACAAAGACAGAGCTGGGAAAGAATGGAGTGCTGTGAAATGATGTCTTCTGGGTGACATGACTGTGGTCATAAAGTCACAGCAGCTGTTCACTACCTGTAGGAGACCTACACAAGACGGAGCCATCCACATTGTGTGATGGAGTGGGGAGGGGCTCAGGAGGCCTCGCCCTTTCTGAGGCAGTTAACGGTTGCTGTGGGAGAGAGATTTAGCCATTGGTAAAGTACCCATGCTCCTATAAATAACCCCTTACCCTTGCTCTTGTAAGTAAACCTAATTAAAGAAAAAGAGGGAAAGCAGGGGGAGGAGGAAGTGTTGGAGGAAGAATTTTCATTTTTGTGCCAAATAGAATTTGGAATCTCTAACACACACAATTTTAATAAGTATTTGCAGTTGAAATGAATTTTGGTTCATAATTAAAAAGTGAGTTTAATGATCCAATGTTTAATAACGAAATGCTCAAAACTAAAAGGTTGATTATTCCCAGCATCCTGCCTAAAGATAGCACTAAGTGGGAATTTTCTCAAAATGGAACTTTTATATTGACAATAAATCTATTTAAGTCTCAAAATTGCTTTTTGCATATGCAGAAAAAAAAAAATCAGTCAATCTAATCTGAAGCCCTTACAAAGAATCTTCTTTCTGTATCAGCCAATGTCTCCAGAATGAAGCTCGTGCCAGAGTGCAAAATCAGCTGCAGTCTTCAGGAACTGGGACGGACCTATGACAGTAGTCTGCTCCAGGCAAAGGAGCTGACAGTGTAGGATGATGCTACCCTGCCTTAAAAATAACTGGAGAGGCAGTCAACTGAAGGTCAATTTTGAAGCTGCAAAGAACAATCTTCCTTCAGGGAGAGTTTCCCCACATATGCCTGGTTAAAAAAGGATGATCACACCCTGCCCCTCCCCCCAAAAAAAACCTGAGGAAGAAAGACAAGTGAGTGACACTGGACAGGAAGGACATGGTTGAAACGGGTCCCCGCCAGTGCACTCAGAGAGGAACAAAGCAGTGAACTACCTCCTCACATGTGAGGTCAGATGTGCTATTGTAGAGTTACAAGCTGCAGACCAGCCTGGGCACTGCAGCAGGACCCTGTGGGATGGGGAGGGACAACTCCAAGTCTGTCTCCTAGTGACAGCATGTTGAGCACATCAGCACAGAAGATAACATGCTACTACATCTTTACACACACCAAGATATCCTTCGGTTAAAGTAAGGCCCAGGGCGGCTGAGATGGCTCAGCAGGCAGGGGTACTCACTGCCATCCTGATGACCTAAATTCCATCCCAGAACCTACATGGTGGAAGAAGAGAACTGAGTCCTGCAAGCTGTCCTCTGACCTCCACACTCACACTATGTCATACACACATACCTCACATACACAATAAATAAGTGTAAAATATTAAAAATATATAAATGGGAGTCCAGAAATACAATCTATGACTTACCTTGTGACCAGGTGAGATCCTGTAATTTGCTAAGAGACTCCTTTACTGACGGACGTTTTTAAAAAATTAACATCTCTACAACATTTTGCCTCTCCTTATGGGAGAAACACAGACGCAGCACCCTCTGCTGATGTGGAAGACGAGCCCCTTGGGAGTAATCAGCTACAGCCCAGGCTGCTGCTCCTAGCTGTCCTAATGACAGCAGAGCAGAACACCAAAAGCTGGACTCACCAAGTATGCCCAAAGCTATGACATTCAACACAGAACACAGAAGCACATGCTGAGATACCCATGAAACACACCCAGTGCAAGTGAGGAGGCAGAGGGGTGCCAAGTGGCACGTGGTGTCAGTTTCCTTACCTAGCACATGCCAAAGCCACCAGGGCAGCGGCAGCGTTCTCCTTCTGCTTGTGTGGGATGTGTCGGCCTGTGTCCGAGGTCTCCTCTAGCCAAGAGCACAGCAAGGTTTCTATCCCATTGAGACAGTCAGCAGGCTCCTTGGTCAAGCTCAGAGGCTGACAGTCACGCAGGCAGTTCAATAGCACCTCAGCGGTTATGTTACAGAGGGAGGGGTCTGTTCTACTCTGGGACTGAATAAGGGGGAAGACCAACAGGAGGCCCACCCGGGATGTGAAGGGCGCTTGCTCGGGTTGCTGCAGCAAGCCCTGGCGCTTGAGCAGGGCCAACGTTTCTTCATCACCCGAGCCTTCCCTTTCATGCTGCTCCTCCAGGGCCAGCTGGCGCTGGGCATTCCACAGTCCACGCAAGGCATTCAGGCGGTATTCCAGCAGGCGGGCATATGCATTGCTCTGATTGCCACAAACAGCGCGCAAACGTTCTGCTAACTCCGTTGGGTTCTTGGTCTCAAATGTTAAAATCTATAGAAAAATACAATAGAGAAGTGGGTATGTACTGCCTTCACCAGTCATTATGGAAGCCAATGTGCCCAGAAGACTCTACAAAGGGTCCAGAGTGCCGGGCATGATGGATCACACCTTTAATTCCAGCTCTCAAGAATTACATAAGATCCACAGCCGGGGCTACAGAGCAATGCCTTCTGAAAACAACAAAACAAGGGGCTAAGGAAACAGGTCAGTGGATAAAGTGCTTGTCTATCTATCTGTGTGTGAGTGTGTGAGTGTGTGAGTGTGTGTGTGAGAGAGAGGAGAGAGGAGAGAGGAGAGAGGAGAGAGGAGAGAGGAGAGAGGAGAGAGGAGAGAGGAGAGAGAGAGAGAGAGAGAGAATGAGAATATCAGTTTGGACCCCCACCATACAAGTAAATGCTAGGCAGTCATGGCAGCCCACCCGTACTCTTAGAGTGCTTGGGATACATCTATAGAGGAACCATTGGAACAAGCTGGCTAGCTAAACTAGCTAAATCATTAAGTTCTGAGTTCAACTAAGAGGCCTTGCCTCAATATAAAAGGCTAAGAGCAATCAAGGAAGACACTTGATGTCAACCTCTGTCCCCAAACACACACACACACACACACACACACCACAGACACACACACACACACACACACACCCCACAGACACACATAAAGAAAAATAAAAAATAATTATAAAAAGTAAAAATAGTCCACAGCAAAAATTATTTCCATTCCAACCAAAGAGAAAATATGACCTGTAAAGTTAGTTCTTCACCAATGGAAATCCCCGTTCCAGGCTTTTCTGGTAATGGTCCTTCTAAAATCCAGAATAGAGCACCCAGGACAATGGCTCAGAGTACATGCTTAACCTGTTTTGGTACAATTCTCAGCACCAAATATATATATGTATGTATATATGTATGTATGTATACATATATGTATGTGTGTGTGTGTGTGTGTGTATGTGTGTGTGTGTATATATATATATATATATATATATTTGGTCAGCAGTGTTGGCCAATAATCCCAGCACTCAGAGGAGGCTGGGGCAGGATGTTCAAGGAAGAGAGCATGAGGGGGTACTCAGATCATAAAGGCATGGTACAGAGATCTAAGATGTAGAAACATTGCTTTTCTCCAAGCCTTTCCCATCTGATTTTCCCCAGGGCCAGGCCCAGCCACTCTAGCATGCTTGTGTGAGCTCTGCATCCTGAACTCCTTTGCTTTCTTGTCTTGAGAGCGCTGGCTCTTTCTTTGTTGAAGATCTAGAGGACACCTCTGAGAACCACACATTTTGGCAAGAAAATAATGGTAAATATTGGACACATAAGAACTGGATGAGTCTTTATCACAACACAGACAAGTAAATGGTAGGCAACAATAAGAACAGAGTGCACCTCAAGACCAAACAAAAGTTAACAGCCAGGCAGTCAATAGTGGGCGTTCTAGGCTTGAAGAATAAAGATCACATTTGTTTTTGACAATCCACTTGGTAATGGGAGTTAGAGACTTAACACTTATAACAACTCAGGGTATTTAACTCATACTTATAGTTTGAGCTTCTTCCTTTCCTCCTTTCTTCTGAGACAGGGTTTCTCTGTGTCATCCTAGTTGTCCTGGAGCTCTCTGTAGACCAGGCTGGCCTTGAACTCATAGTGATCCACCTGCCTCTGCCTCCCGAGTGCTAGAATTAAAGGTGTGCACCACCACCGCCTGGCTCTAGAATAGTTATCTTTCAAGTCAGAGCTAACAATGTAACTAGAGTTCTTGTAATAGAATTTTAGATAAATATACAACATATTGTATAGTTTTATTATATTTATTGCTTATGTTAAAATTATAGTTTCAGCTTATATTGTTATTAAATGTTATTGTTTATATATTATATTTATAGTTTGGAGTTAACTACAGACTCTTTCATGCTTATCAGTGTATTTCAGAAACAATGTTGGAGATTTCTAATAAGAATAATTTGCTATTTAATGGTACTGAGTTGCTTTTTGATTCTTGAGTTCAGAAAATGCCTGTATTGAATTTTTTACTAGTTACTTCAGATACCCTAAGTGGATTATATAGCCATCATACCGGGTGGAAGAAATCACAAATCTGAGTTATAATTAATCAAGTATTACATGATCTATGCACTTTAATGACAGTTGTGTCTAGTGACTCGGCAGCATCCAGAGTTGCCCATTAGATTTCAGTATCTCCACTGCAGCAACTGTCAACTTCAGATCCTTGAGTTTGAAGGTCATGGTCGTGGCCCAAAGCCATTTCCTGCAGACGTCCTACCTTTGGGTTTTAGTAAATCAGCTTTGGGGACACTCTATTCTTATACTTACGAATACTGAATGACTTGTCTAGGTCCTTATATAAATCACTGCTCTCAGTAACTGCTCCTGATCAAAATGCCATTAGAAAATTAATATTTTTCTCTTTAAAACAGAGGAAAGCTATTTAAAGAAAAGGGAAGTTCCCTGCCATCCTTAATCATAATAGCCACTAAGTACCTTAGTGGTAAATGCTTAAGTGACCCCAGTTAAGGAAGTGATTTCCAAAGTAACTCACAACCTAAATGCAATTTTTTTTTTATGTGTATGGATTTTTAAACTAACAGTCATTCTGGAAGGTCTAATAGAAGGGAGGAAAATATTCTTTGCAGGTTAAATCTGGTTTTGACTAAAACTCAATGGTTAAAATAAGGAAAATTACATACATTTCCAGGTATGGTAACACACACCTGTGATCCCAGTACTGGAATACAAAAGGAAGATCAGGAATTCAAGGTGATTCTTGGTTACATAGTGAGATTAAGGCCAACCTAGACTACATAAAACCTTTTCTCAAAAACAAACAAACAAACTGGGCTGGAGAGATGGCTCAACAGTAAATTGTGCTTACTGCTCTTGGTAAAGACCCAGGCTTGGTATCTAGCATCCACATCAGGTGACTCAGAATTGCCTGAAACTCTAATCCCAGGGAATCTGACACTCTAACCTCCATGGGCAACTGCATGCATGTATGTGTACACACACACACACACAGAGAGTCTTTTTTTAAGGAGTGATGACAATTTTTTCTTAAGCCATGATTAGAGCTGATTTTTTTCTTAATGGTATCTTTAAATAACTGGAAGTCAAACAAAATGGTGACAGAAATTGACATATGGCAAACTTAGGAGACACCTGACAGAATCGTCTCTAACACCATAGGAACTGTTCCACCTCCTGTCCGCTGCATGGGTAGCAAAGGGTAGGAAGTAAAATGGGAAAAACCACTACAGATGCTGCATGCTGTGAACCAGCAATGGACATTACATTCTAGAGTCTCTGGAAAGAAACGACGATCACAACTGGGACTCAGTGCAGCACTAGGGAGACAAGCCCCATCTTTTTATACACTGTGTCCCATTAACCAAGTCAACTGAGTCACCGAGTGAACCCATCCACATGGCTGTTTCAAAGATCAGCTGCTAGATTTACAGCCTCATACAGTTTTTAAGTGAGAACCTGAATTCTTAATCTAGTTTGCAGATTTCTCTACCATTGTTCACGTCATGCAGATGGTAATCATGCCAAACTGGTCTATATTCAGGAGTTCAAAGCAGACCAAAAAGACCTGTGAACCAAGTGAATGAATAGTGAATGGAAGGGTGGAATTCCATCTCTAGTAGTGAAACCTAAATCAAGAGTAGATCACTTATCAACTGAATTCAACTCTCAAGCTACATAACTTTACCCCATCTTAGAAACATGTTCATTCAGTCTTAGAAACATGTTCATTCAAACTCACTTTCAATGGCTCCTACTTTTCAAAAGGTCTTCACATACCTGGTACCTGTGATATTAAATTCCACCTCACGTCATTAACTCAGCCTTTAATTGGTGCCAAAACTGGAATGAACCTGACTTGCTACTTAATCTTTCGGCTTTGGCTTTGGGTACAGCTTCCTCTGGAACCTGATTTTCCCAGAGCTTCCTATGAGTAACTGCTGCTGACAGAGGACTTAGTCACATTAAGGGACCCCAGCCACACAAGACATCGTGGCTCACATCTATAATCACAGCACTGGGGAGGTGGAGGCAGCAGGATCAAGAGGTCAAAGTCAGGTTTGGCTACAGAGTGAGTTCAAGGCTTACTAGAGAGACCCTACTTCAAAACACCCCCCCAAAAAAAAGCTAATATGATCTTCAAATGCATCAGAATTTCAGTGTAGAACCAAGGCTGGTAACAACCCCATTTATACTTTGCAGTGGTTAATCTGCAGCTGGACCATCTTGTTTAGTTTCAAGCACCACATTTTAAGATGCCCGTAAGAAACTAGAGAGTGCATGGAAGTGGATGACCCAACTACTATCAAAAAATGTCACAGGAGAAATGATTAGAGAAGTTGGAGTGCATGGCCTGCAAAAGAAATGAGATGAGAGGGCCGCCTTCATGAAACAGAAAGGCTATCGTGAAGAGGAAGACAGTCTCTACTGCCCCTGAATCAGCAACAGTAAGTTAGTAAGGTGCACAGCACAATAAAAAACTTGGCTAATAATTCACACAATTATCCTTGTGTGGATCTGTTTTACAAAAGTCCCTTGTACAGAAAGATCTGTTTCTCAAATCAGTTTGGAAGGTCTACCCAGGGACCCTGGAATCTGTATTTAAGAAGGCTCCCTAAACCAGGTAGTGGTGGTACACACCTTTAATCCCAGCACTCAGGAGGCAGAGGCAGGCAGATCTCTGTGAGTTCGAGGCCAGCCTGGTCTACAGAGTAAGTTCCAGAGTAAGTAAAGCTACACAGAGAAACTCTATTTGGGGGGAGAAAAAAAAAAAAGCAGCCTCCCTAGGTAATTCTACGTAGTCTTTTTTTTTTTTTTTTTAACACAACCTTTATTAAAGACTTACTGTAATTTAACTCACATATCATAAAATCTACCCCTTTCCCTACCCCCCCCCTCCACCATGGCTTTTAGTATATTCACATTTTAGAACATTTCATCAACCTCAAGAAACAACGTATCTAATATAATTACTTCCCATTTTCCAAATGATCCAGCCCTGGAAAAACCTACTTTAATCTCTATCTCTAGAGAGCTATTTGTTCCTGCCATTTCATCTAAATGGAATCAAACTATGCATGGTGTTTGGCGGCTGGTCTGCCTGTCTTCCTTAGCATCTGTTTTCAAGGTTCATGCTGTTGCCATGCATCAGCTCTCACTCCTTTATCCTGTACTGACCTATGTCTATGTACTCTTTCATCAGGAGACGGCCATGTTAGCACTAATGAAGAATGCTGCCATGAACATCCACATGCAGGTTGTGCAGACATGCTTTCATTCACCATGTTTTTACCCTAAGACTAGAACTGATCATGTCACCATCTGGGGGACCTACTAAACTGTCATCTAAGATGGCTACACCATTTCACACTGCACTTCCTCATACAGCTGCTAACTCCCTTTATCTCCTCCTTTTAGAGCAGAGCCATGCCATCGATGTGCAGGGGCATCTCCCTTGGTTTGATCTACATTTCTCTGGCCACTAATGATGCTGAACCTCTTTTCACAGAAGTATAGGTTATTTCCATACTTCTTTGGAAAAGACTATAGGGGTGGGAGGATGGCTCAATGACAGAGCACTGGGATAGAGCAAGGCCCTATGTTCCATCCTTAGCACCAAGAAAAGAAAGAAATACTAGCCCATTTGAAGAAAATATTTTTGCCAAAACAATAAGAATAACTGACAAAACCCCATCTCAAAAAATAAAAGCAAAAACAAACAAACAAAAAAGCTGTAGCATTTAGGAGTCAGAAGTAGATCTCTGAGAGTCAAGGCCAGTATGTTCTACATAGCAAGTTCCAGGCCAGCCAGGGTTACTTATTGAAACCCTGTTACAAAAATGTTTCAAGTAAAGAAAATGCACTTTACTGATTCCTTATAGCTGCTATAACAAATCACCACAAATACAGTTTAAGACAACAGATATTCTTGTATAATTCTGGAGGTTAGAGTCCCAGTTCACTATCCTGGGGCTAAAATCTCTGCACTCCTTTCTCTTGGCAGGTAATCTCCCTCTGCCTCCTCTTGTAAGCACCTGATCGTATCTAGAGCCTCCCGAAGCTGCAATGACTCCTTTTCCTTATGAAGAAACAGTCACAGGTCCAAGGACCAGGACCTTCCCTCTAGTACTCAGGAATTCAGGGCAGAACCTAAAGCCTCACACATGCTAGGTAAGCAATCTACCATCAAGCTGCATCCCCAAACCCATTTTATTCATTTTTATTTTGAGACAAGGTCTCAGAGCCAGGTATGATGTGTCACACATATAATTCTTGTACTTGAGAGATGGAGGCAGGAGAATCATGAGTTTAAGGCCAGCCTTGGTTATATAGCAAGTTCAAAACCAACTTTGGATACCTTAGATGATTTTCAATAATAATAATAATAATAATAATAATAATAATAATAATAATAATAGGAAAGGCAGGGGCTGGGGGATTTCACCAAGTTGCCTAAGCTGGACTTGAACCCACCCTATCACCCTTGAACTTGCAGCCCTCATGCCTCTCCCTTTCAAGTAGCTGGGATTACAGGCCTGTGCCTCAGGGTTGGATCTTTTATCTTAAGAGGTCACTGTTCAGCATGCAATATGCAGCTAGCCTTCAAGCCAACAGTCCACTCCTAAGTAATTTCCCAAAGTGATGCTTATACATGGAGTCAGATCACATGCACAAGGGCAGTCACAGCCCCACTGTTGATAATATTGGTTATACTATCCTAAGTCATGCAAACAGAGACATGCAGCATGGAAAAATAACATAAATACACAACATAGAAGGATCATAACACAGGAAGCCAAAAACAGCCCCAAAAGTCAAATGGCAGACTATTAATACAAGGAAACCTCAGAAACACACAAAACTCAGCTCTCTGTTATGTAGGGGTTTGTGCATAACATGATGAAACAATAAAGAAAAAAGAAACGTAAAATTCAAGGCAGTGTTTCTGAGGAAGAGGGAAGGCTGGACTGTAGAAGGTACTGGTGAGGACCTACATCTTTGTTATTTTACGACAGGATCTCAAGCTGGGCAGTGGTGGCGCACACCTTTAATCCCAGTACTTGGGAGGCAGAGGCAGGTGGATCTCTGTGAGTTTGAGGCCAGCCTCGTCTATAGAGCGAGTTCCAGGACAGGCTCCAAAGCTACACAGAGAAACCCTGTTTAAAAAAAAAAGACAAGGTCTCAGTTTGTAGCTCTGGTTGGCCTGGAACTCACTCTGTAGACTGTGCTGTCCTCAAATCAGAGATCTGCCTGCCTCTAACTCCCAAATGCTGGGATTAAAGGTGAGCTCCACTATGCTGGGCTCTACTTCTTTAAATGTAGAATAAGCACCACAGAAAAATAAGCAACTTTTTCTTCAAAAGGAAATCCAAACACACATATACAGATGATACCATGCATACATGACGTGTGTGTGTGTGTGTGTGTGTGTGTGTGTGTGTGTCTGCCATATACACACTTTGTGGTATATGATAACAATAAAAACATTGTAGTCTGTACTAGCTAGCTATTAGCCCAGCCTGGAAAGTAGAATGCGGTCACTGAGTTCATTGCTGAGAATTATTCGAGACATAACTGAACCCCATATAATGAGAATATGCCCAGCATAAGGTATAAAGAGCAGGCTTGGGGTGTTGCTATGCTCTCTCTACCTCTAGAAGGGGCCACCTGCTTTCTAGAGGGAAGAGTAGAACCTACAGAAGAAAGGAGGGGTAAGGGAGACTGGAGCTAAGGAGACAGCTGGCCAGGCCTAGAGACAGCCATTTTTGGTGATTACAAGGACAGAGGTGCTACCAGCACCTAACAGACAGAGACCACCAACTGAGTAAATATCCCACAATGTACAGGCCAGCCCTGCAATCAAGAATGATCTGACCAAAATAGCAACGGTGCTAAGATAGGGAACTCTGGTCTGTATTGACCACCTGAAAGAGTGCATGCAAGAAGGCCAGCTGCTGCCATCTTACATGAAATATGATACAGAACACCTCAGTGAAACTTCACGCCTCAGACATTCACACAGGAGACATACTAACCGCATTTGCATACAAGATATAGAGATAACTGTTAGGCACCAGGAGAATTTGGGCAGATTATAAGGTCCTTGAGGATGATAGTCCAGATTCATTTACCTTTATGTATCAGGTACTAAAAACTACTTGGTGGCACACATCTTTAATCCCAGCACTTGGAAGGAAGAGGCAGGTGGATAGATGAGTTCCAAAGCCAGCTTGGTCTACAGAGTGAGTTCCTGGACAGCCAGAACTACACAGAGAGACAGAGACTGGGGGAAGGAGGACGCTTTTTGGGAATGGTTTTTCAGTACTAATGCACAGCACCTGGTGCAAGGCAGTCACTCAACAGCACTTGCTAGTATTACTGAAAAGATTATTCAAAATCATCTCACATTTTGTCATTGTATAAATACCAGAGAACCTGACACATTAGGTGCCAATATTTGATAGATACTGAATGAGCAAAGGACTAACAGTGATACCCAGCAGTACACACATCTACCCCCTTGACCAGAGCAAATAACAGAAGAGCAATGAACAAAACTAGACACCGTTCCAAATGCACACCAGCCCTGCACTTCTCTGAGACTCCAGCTCTTGCCCCAGCTTCCTCCTTAGGCTCTAACTTGAACAAGGGACCCAGAATGAGTGCATCCATGGATGACTATGAGATCAGAGACGTTCAGGGATCTACACCGTGTCTTCTAACTGCTAGGCTGTGTCAGGCAAAAATATGACTCAATAAAGACCCCAGGTGACCATAGCACCCAACCAAGGACCTCTAAGAAACGTGGGGAAATGCTGCCTGTCTCATGCCATGAGTTTGTGCCATCTCAATCTCTACTCACAGCTGTGCCTAACTACAACTGCCTGGAAACCTGTCTAGCATTTCTGGTTATTTCTTCACAATTGAAAGACTTCACTTTAGAATTCAAATCCATCTGTCGCTTCAGTCTGCAAAGAACAAATGTTCAGAAAACTGACTGGCTAAAATTAAACGTACCTGAGCTGAGACTTAATGCTGTTGGGGGAGGGGAACCATGAACAAAAAGCTCAAGGAGAAGCCACCAAGAGAACACAATACATATTCCTTAGGTCTTCTTCAACTCCCTTCTTTGCAAAACGAGGGAAAATCCAGAAACTTCTAGTGAAATCAACACACCAAACATTGCTCACACAAAATAACGGTTCTACCAGCCCAGAGGCAGACATTCTCCGTCACACTGGCTCATGGTCTGTAGCTTCACTGTTAACTATCTCCTCAGCTACTGGTCCTGGCCCCATCTGTGATCAGAGGAAAAAACCCAATTCCTATGGTCTTATATGGAAAGCATAATTTCATGTTTCTAAAAAGTCTTATCAATACAGGCCAGCAAGATGACTTAGTGGATAAGCACTTGCCATGAAGGCTGACAACTTAAGTCAGATCCTCAAAATGCAGCATGGAAAGAGAACCAAACTCTCAAAAGTTATCCTCTGACATGTGTGTACATACACAATAGAATAATTTAAGGTGGGGTTTTGTTGTTGTTGTTGTTTTGGGTTTTTTTGGTTTTTTGAGACAGGGATTCTCTGTGTAGCTTTGGTGCCTGTTCTGGATCTCGATCTGTAGACCAGGCTGGCATTGAACTCACAGAGATCCACCTGGCTCTGCCTCCCAAGTGCTGGGATTAAAGGCGTGCACCGCCACTGCCCAGCTAATTTAAGTTTTTTTAAAGTTTCATAAATTAATAAGAGTAAAATACACAAAATGTCTCTTCTTTTTTTAAAAAAAAAAAGGTTATTTTTATTTTATATGTGTTTTGTCTGCACATTTTTCTGTGCACCACATGCATGCAGTGTCCACACAGACCAGAGGAGGATAGCAAGCCTCCTGGAACTATAGTTATAGACAGTTGTGAGCCATTATGTGGGTGCAGAGAGACAAAACTGATCTTCTATAAGAGCAGCAAGTGCTCTTAACCACTGAGCCCAGTCTCCAGACCCAAAAATTTATGTATTTCTATTTTTTTAATGTGTATGAGTGTTTTGTCTGCATGTATGTATGTGTACCATGTGTGTGCCTTATGCCTCTGGAGGCCAGAAGAGGGCATCAGACCCCCATGGAACCAGAGGTACAGCTAGCTATTAGCTGTCATATAGGTGATAGGAATCAAACCCAAGTCCTCTGCAAGAACAGCAAGTGCTCTTAACAGCTGAACCATATATGTACGGGAGTGCCTGCAGAAGCAAGAAAAGGGCACTGGATTCCCTGAACTGGAGTCATATAGGCTGTTAGCCATGTGGGTAGGTAACCAAATACAGGTCCTCTGCAAGAGCAGGAAGCAAGTACGCTTAGTTCCTGAACCATGCAGCCCCCATCTTTATGTGTGCTGTGAGTGGTGTGTGTGTGTGTGTGTGTGTGTGTGTATCTTATCCTCTGAGTCACCACTCCAACCAAAATATGTCTTTTTTTGGGGGGGGGGGGGGAGTTGAGACAGGGTTTCTCTGTGTAGCGCTGGAACTCACGCTGTAGACCAGGCTGGCCTTGAACTCACAGAGATCTGCCTGCCTCTGCCTCCTGAGTGCTGCGATTAAAAGTGTGTGCCATCGCCTCCCGGCCAAAATATATCTTTTTGATGCTGCTTTTAACTTCACTTCTGAGTTACAAACTATTTTGCAAACTATTAAGAAATGATACAGCTTTCCGGCGGTGACGACCTCCCTACGAGAACATGCCTCTCGAAAAGGATCTCCTTCATCCCTCTCCAGAAGAGGAAAAGAGGAAACACAAGAAAAAGTGCCTGGTGCAGAGCCCCTAATCCTACCTTATGGATGTGAAATGCCCAGGATGCAATAAGATCACCACGGTCTTTAGCCATGCACAAACGGTAGTCTGGTGTGTTGGCTGCTCCACTGTCCTCTGTCAGCCCACAGGCGGAAAAGCACACTGACAGAAGGATGCTCCTTCAGGAGGAAGCAGTACTGAAAATACCTGATTCAAGATGAGTGGGAACCATCCCAATAAACACATTTTGGATTAAAAAAAAAAAAAAAAAAGGATACAGGATGAATACACCAAATATTCAGCCAGGCACAATGGGGCACACTTTTAATCCAAGCACTAAGGAAGCAGATCTCTGTGACTTCAAGGCCAGCCTGGTCTATATAGTTCCAGGCCAGCCAAGGCTTCATAGTATAAGATCCTTTTTTTTTTTTTTTTTTAAAAAAATAAAAAGTTTTTAATAAAAAAGGGAGAGCTGCAGAGTTGGCTCAGTGGTAAAAAGCCCTTGTTCTTGCAGAGGACCAGATTCTGTTCCTAGCACCCACGGTGACTCACAGACATATCTAACTTCAGTTCCAGTTCTGGTTCCAGATCTGGTACCCTCTTCTGACCTGTGTGGGCATCAGGCATAAATGTGATGCACAGACATGCATACAGAAAAAAACTCATACACATAAATAAACATGTTGCCCGGTGGTAGTGGCACATGCCTTTAATCCCAGCACTCAGGAGGCAGAGGCAGGTGGATCTCTGTGAGTTTGAGGCCATCCTGGTCTACAAAGTGAGTTCCAGGACAGCCAGGGCTACACACAGAGAAACTCTGTCTCAAAACAACAACAACAATAATAAACATGTTTTAATAAAAAAAGAAACCAACCCGAGCAGTAGTGGTGCATGCCTTTAATCCCAGCACTCAGGAGGCAGAGGCAGGTGGATTTCAGTAATTTCAAGGCTAGCCTGGTCTATATAAGTAAGTTCCAGGACAGCCAGGGCTCTACAGAGAAACCCTATCTCAAAAAACAAAAACAAACAAGAAAAAAAGAAACCCAAACTATGCTTATGTATTTATTGTACATAGTGGGAAGGGTTCATGCCACGATGCTTATGTGGAAGTCAGAGGACAACTTGCAGGAGTGGATTCTTTACCTCCACCGCACAGATCCTGAGGACAGAACCCAGCTCATCAGGCTTGGCAGCAAATGTAGGTCTTTACCTACAGACCATCTTGAGGCACCATGTAAAACTTTTGTAAGATGCTATAAAGAAAAGAATGCAAACAGCACTCTTTCCTAAATGGGCTTCAAAGCAAGGCTCAAGAGTCCCTAGGAAAATTGGACAAGGTGGTACAGACTTGTAATTCCAGCACTATATGGCAGAGGAAGCAGAAGGCTGCCACAAGTTCGAGGTCAACACGGGCTGTATAGAGTATCAGGACAGCCAGAATTACATAGCAAGACCCTGTCTCAAACACAAAAACAAAAATAAGAAGAACAAGAAGAAGAAAAGAAAAGAGTTGGGAGACAGTTGGGTGTGCAAGTGCTTGCAATGTAAACATAGAGAACTGAGTTCAGATTCTAGAATGCAAGTGAGGCTGGATGTGGAGGTGAACTCCTGTAAACTCAGCACTTACACAGTGAGATGGGAAACAGAGACAGGAGCATCCTCAGAAGCCTGTGGGTAGATTAGCCTGGTATACACAGTGGCAAAAGAGAGATCCTGTCTCAAACAAGGTGGAAGGCGAGGACCAACACCTGAGATCATCTCTACACAGGAGCCACAGCACATGCTTAGGCACATACATGAACATGCACAGTAACACATGTACATATTGTACAAAGTATTTGTTAATGATTTTTTATGTTATATGCATTGGTGTTTTGCCTGCATGTGTGTCTGTGTGAGAGTGTCAGATCTTCTGGAAGTGGAGTTACAGACAGGTGTGAGCCACCATGTGAGTGGTAGGAATTGAACCCAGGTCCTCTGGAAGAGCAGCCAGTGCTCTTAACTGCTGAGTTATCTCTTGAGCCCCCACAAAGTATATTTTAAAGAGGGAGTTAACAGCAAGGCTAGTAATGGGGGAGAGAATAATACTCACCAGTGACTAGAAGCCCAAAGCTACAGTAAGAAGTCACCACACTCCAGGTCTTCTTCTGGAGAACTATAGAATGAGGTGGGTAATGAGGACTGCTCTCCTACTTTACAGACAGGGATGCTGGTTTGAATCAAACTAATGCCCAGTCTCTGAGCCCAGAGCTCACATTCTGAAACAACCCACATATTTCCTACAGGAGCTTCATAAGCAGCATCCAGGGAACTTGTTGGAAGGCTACATCCCTGATGGTTTCCACTAGAGGCCTCTGTCACACCATAGTAATTGTCACCAGATACAACTTGAGACACCTGCCCAACCTCTACTGCCACTCAAACTTTATACATATGTGTGTGTATACACACACACACACACATACATATTTACATACCTACAAGGGCACTAATACTGAATTGTAACTATTCTTATTGTTTCTTTTTCTACAAATACATAAATTTATTGTAGAAAATATTTATTTCTGAGCTTGCCATGGTAGAATATGCCTGTGATTCCAAAACTCAGGAGGCTGAGACAGGATCAAGAGATTCAGGACAACCTGAACTATATAGCAAGACCCTGCAGAACTCAAGGGAAAAAAAAAACAAAAGAATAAAGAAAACCAAGAGAGCTGGGTATGGTGGTGCATGCCTTTAATCCCCCAGCACTCGGAAGACAGAGAAGCAGATGGATCTTTATGAGTTTGATACCAGCCTGGTCTACATAGTGAGAACTAGGATCACTGAAGCTATGTAGAGAAACCATGCCTCAAAAATAAATAAATAAACACATACATAAATACATAAATAATCATTTAAAAAAAATAAAGCCAAGAGTCTGGAATAGGGACTAAGGTAAGTAAAGTGGAGGAACTAGCTTGCTTTCCTCCTGCTGACCAACAATGTTCATGGAGCACACACTGGACTCTTTACATAAGCTTCCTTACCTCCAATGGAGTGAGAAGGAAAGCATCACTCTGGCCCCTAAAGCAGTGATGCTCAGAGCAGAGACCATGGCAGGTGGTGAGAACTGCTGACTTATAACATAAGGACAGTATGCTGTCCCAAGCTGTGTTTGCTCTCATGCCAACTGCTTGCCAGATGAACCTATAAACACATTCCATTTATATGAGTGATGAGTGATAGGACAATAAGTATGATGCTGTGTTTGAGCCCCTGCTGTGGATATCGCTCTGTCTAAATAAAGTTCTGATTGGCCAGTGGCCAGGCAGGAAGTCAGAGCAAGCCAGAGCAGAAGCTGAGTAGTAGTGGGGCACGCCTTTAATCCCAGTACTTGGGAGGCAGAGCTAGGCGGATCTCTGTGTGTTCAAGGACACAGCCAGCATGGCAGACACACGCCTTTAATCTCAATACCAACCATAGAAGACCTGGAGGTCTGTACAAACAGGCAGTGACGAGGAGGTCATGTGGCTGGGTTTACAACCAACAAGAGAGGAGAACAGAAAGTTTTTAAATAGACAGGACGCAGAGAAGTAGGTCTCTTGCAGAGAAGAAGAACCGCAGAAGCAGTGAAGGGTAAGGTTTTCCGCTCTTGCTCTGACCTCGTGGTTTTTAACTCTGCAATCGGTTCTGTGTTTCTTATTTAACAAGCCGGTTACATCTACAAGCCCCACCCCAAGAAAGAGCTCTCTTGTTAGTTAAACAGGCCACAGAGATGATAGGCCATGAAAGAAATGCTGAGATGTGGTGAATTTGTACAGAGATTGAACTTTTTGTTTGTTTGTTTTGTTTGTTTGTTTGTTTTTTCAAGACAGGGTTTCTCTGTATAGCTTTAGTGCCTTTCCTGGAACTCACTCTGTAGCCCAGGCTGGCCTCAAACTCACAGAGATCCAACTGACTCTGCCTCCTGAGAGCTGGGATTAAAGGCAAATGCCACCACCGCCCTGCAAAAGTTGAACATTTTAAAGACCAAGCATTCTAACTGCAGGTAGAAGAAAATCTTTTTAAATTTGATATTTAGGAGTCTAGAGAGATGGCTCAGTGGTTAAGAGCACTGGCTGCTCTTCCAGACGATCTGGGTTCAATTCCAAGCACCCATATGGCAGCTTACAACTATCTGTGACTCCTGTTCCAGGGGATCTGACACCTTCTCATAGCCTTCACAAATACTAGGCATACACACACTGCACAGACACACATGTACGCAAAACACTCATACTCATAAAAGTAAATAAATCTATTGCCAGGCCGCGGTGGCACACACCTTTAATCTCAGCACTTGGGAGGCAGAGGCAGGCAGATCTCTGTGAGTTTGAGGCCATCCTGGTCTACAGAGTGAGTTCCAGGACAGCTAGGGCTGCTACAAAAAGAAACTCTGTATTAAAAACCAAAACCAGGGTTGGGGATTTAGCTCAGTGGTAGAGCACTTGCCTAGCAAGCACAAGGCCCTGGGTTCAATCCTCAGCTCAAAAAAAAACCCAAAAAACCCAAGTAAATAAATCTTTAAAAATAATAAATTTTATATTTAGTCAAATCACTACAGCACAGAAAAAAAATGACTGGTACAAACTTGTTTAACTCAAGAGCTGTGACCCCAGCATTAAGTGTAGAGGCAGAATAAAGCACTGGCTGTTTTTGTTTAGTTGGTTTGGTTTGTTGTTTTGTTTTTGAGATAGGGTTTCTTGTGTAGCCCTGGCTGTCCTGGAACTCTGGAGCTCTGTCAACCAGACTGGCCTCAAACTCATAGAGATCCACCTGCCTCTGTCTCCCGAGTGCTGGAATTAAAGGTGTAAATCACCTTTGCCTGGTAAGCACTGACCAATTTTCTGGTGAAGAGAAACACATCTCACCAACCGGACTTTAATATGCCCTTCGTCTGGCCTCTGTGAGGCACCTGATGTGTCAAACAGAACTGCAGGCCAAAAACTTACTCAGTGAAACACTATGTAAAGCAAAATCCTGTTTCAATCAAAAATTTAAACAATTATGTTTATATAAATGTGTATATGTATATATACACTGTGTGTATATATAAGAGGGAGAAAAAAGAAGCAGGGTCAAAACTGCCAACAGTAGAGAGATTATGGCTAACTTTTAATATCCATTTTCATGCACGTAATAAGCACAGATTACCTCTAAATAGGAATGGAAAGGATGTTGTTGGTTGTTTTTACTCTTTACTCTTTGTTCTTTACTCTTGGGGGTGCCCACCACCCAGCTCCCAAATAAATCACAAGTAGGCTTATTTGTTCTTACAAATGCCTGGCCTTAGCTTGGCTTGTTTCTAGTCAGCTTTTCTTAAATTATCCCATCTTCCTTTTGCCTCTGGGCTTTTATCTTTACCCTATATGCCCTTCTTTACTTCTTACTTCAAGGCTGGCTGTGTAGCAGGGTAGCTGGCCTCTGGAGTCCTCTTGCTTCTCTTGCTCCTAGATCTCTTGTTTCCAGATCTCTTCTTCTATTTACTCTCTCTGCCTGCCAGCCCCACCTATCCTTTCTCCTACCTTGCTATTAGCTGTTCAGCGCTTTATTAGACCATCAGGTGTTTTAGACAGGCACAGTAACACAGCTTCACAGAGTTAAATAAATGCAACATAAAAGAATACAACACATCTTTGCATCAAACAAATACTCCATAGCATAAACAAATATGACACATCTTTAACTAATATTCTACAAGAGGATGTTATCATAGGAAAATCACAAGACTATGACATCTGCTAAATAAGGTATGTTATAAAACAAAATAAAATTTCTATTCCTTTAAAAACTATACACGGAGAAACACAGAAACACTTCAAGATAATGTTAAAGTTCTGCTTATGATATCAAGTCACTCTCTGGTAGTCTAACTGGCAAACAGAAGCCTTGCTTTTGGTAATGAAATCAGAGGAAAACACACAGCTTTGCTTTGCTTGTTGATGTATGAGTCCCAACTTTTACATGCTGAGAACAGATGGCAAAAGAAATTGGCCCAGAGTGTCACTATGACAGTACAAATATGGTGGTCAGCAGGAAATACATTGTTCTTCATTTCAACCTTTTCCTAGAAACAGCTCCTGGATGTTGTAAAGCAAAAACAGGTGAGCAGGTGTGGGAAGATTTTATTTCTGGCAAGAGCTGATGGATGGCAAAGGAGAGCTCTGAATGTGTTGCTTTCTACTTAATTCCAAAGATGCAATAAGGAAAGTTGGAAATATCTTGAATAATTTTATATTTCTGAAACTTATTATAATTTTGGAAAGGTTACTGGTAGTAAGAATATAGTACTTTTTATTTTTGCATAAAATGTCTTCTTAAAATTCAAAGCCTAAGCCGGGTAGTGGTGGCACATGCCTTTCCCCGTGTTTAGAAGAGGCAGGCGGATCTCTGAATTCAAGGCCAGCCTGGTCTACAGAGTGAGAGGCCTTAGGAGGGGGTGACAACTACATGACCTGAAATAAACATGATATCCTTATAGTATACCCAAACAATGAAGACAATAAGAATTTCTACAGAAAATAGCAGGTTACCAAAAAATGTTCAGGGTCAATGAGATGATGGCTCAGCCAGGCCTGATGATCTGAGTCTTATCCCCTGGACCTACTAGGCAGGAGAGAACTAGGTGCTGAAAGTTTTCCTCTGACCTCCACACATATGACATAGCATGCATACACCTATACACACACACAATAAACAAACAAACAATAAGAGAAAATGCTATTTCCTATAGTTCCTCCAACTTTGGCTTCGCTGAATTGTACAGCACAGCTGTTGTGCTCTCTTGTGCCTACACAGTCACAGACTCAAGGATTTGCTTTTAGGAAGTCCAAAGCATCTATTTTGGTTTTCTTTCTCAAAGATACATGCTAATGCTGCCCAGGAGCCCACGAAGTGAAACAGGACCACCTTAATCTATTATGTCCTTATAAGGATTACATGTTAGCATTCATTCTTAGATGATGAATCCTTTTTTTTTTCCCTTGGTTTTTGAAGACAGTATTTCTTTTGTTACAGCTCTGGCTGTCCTGGAACTCACTTTGTAGACCAGGCTGGCCTGGAACTCACAGAGAATCCGCCTGCCTCTGCCTCCCTGAGGGCTGGGATTAAAGGTGTACGCCATCACCACCCTGCTCTATGAATCCATTCTTTAAGACACCCTCTCAACCCTCACTGTGTACACCCAGGCTGCTCTGTCCATGATCTAACCTGTGGCCCTATAGCAGACTGTTCTTTGTCCCAGGTCTCTTAGTAAGATACTAGTTAGTTCTTCTGGTTAACTGGGTAACATGACTAGTTCGGTAAATTAAACCAAATAGGAAGTAGGGGTCAGTAGACATTTAGGGCCTAAGGAAGAATGCTTTCATGGTAGAAATCTGGGAGAATGAAAATGGCAAAGAAGTCACCTCCATTCAAAATGTGCACTAGGCTGGGTCACTGGATACCTTGTTTCCTAGTCTATAGGAAGAGTGATTCATTTGGCTTGTTTTCTTTGATACTGATATGTAAACTATATTAACATAAGAATTTGCTTTTTATTTGACATGAAGTCTCATATAGGCCAGGCTAGAGTGCTTAGATTATAGTTATACACCTCACCACCATGCCTCACTTTAGAACAGGAGTTCTTTAAAGGGACGGAGCCCCTATACTTCACTGGGGTAACACTAGCATCTTTTCATTTGTGTAAGCCACTTTCAAGGCAGAGTAAAAGAAAAAGTTAGTCTTTCGGGTTAGGGAATGAATCTGATAGCAAACCTTAAGCAGGCACCTGTGTGTCTGTGTAGAGGCATCAGATGGCCAGCCCTTGCTGCCCTTCCCAATCTGCCGTATCAGTTTCAGACAGAATTCAAATCTCCTGTTTCCAAGCATAAGCAAGAAGAAAGCTCTTGGTGCAGGAAGGGGAGAGGGCTCCAGGGCCAGTTATCCAGTCAGAAGTGTGGCTGGACACTATCAGGCTCTCCAAAAACACAGGGCTGAGTAAGGTTCTCGCCTGCTGCCTGCCAGGACACAGATAAGGAAAAGGGCACAGCCAGCTTCCTCCTGCTGTCTCCAAAACATGACTCACAATATGGAGAGCTTTCTAGCTAAGCAATTTAAATAATCTTTTAATAGTGAAAAACCGAATGAGTACTTTAGGAAAGAAGACTACTGAAGCAGATACGCCAAAAACCATTTTAGAAAACTCTAGCTCTGTCTATATACCATTGCTAGTGGCTGGATAGATACAGAGGATTTCATAGTTCTGTTTACTCAAGTAAACAGAAAAGGGTGCCTTGCGGTGGGTCAGCTGGTAGAGTGCTTGCCTTAGCATGCATGGAGCCCTGGACTTGATCCCCAGCACCACAAAATGGGGTAATTGTGGTGTGCACCTGTACTCCAGTACCTGGGAAGTAAAGGAAGATCACAAGTTCAAGGTTATCGTCAGCTAAATAAATAGTGAGCTTGAGGCCAGCCTGGGCTACATAAGAGCCTGTCTCAATCAGTTAATTGGTAGAAAGGGCAAGGGGATAAAAATGAAAGGTGTTAGTTAACTTAGTGTGTTTGTGAACAACTCATGACATAGCATAACATTCCTGGGAATTCTATGTTGATGAACATAAGCTTACATTTGCTAAGGATGTCAGTACATCTACTTAGCAACGGCATGAGTAAACAGTGCTTATGTGCACTTAGGAGGCAAAATTCTACAAGTGCAGGGATGCACATACAGCCTTATAATCTCAGGAGCACCCAGAGGCAGATGACTCTGTCTAGACAGGTACCTTTCTAAGCTGATGGACATTTCCACAAATCTATACCCATCTCTGAGTTGTACAATACATTAGTAACCCACTTACTGATGGTTTTATTTTTACAATATCTCTCATGACATTACTGAAGACTAGCATATGAGCACTGGCTGCTTTACCAGAGGACCCAGGTTTAATTCCCAGCATCAATGTATATGCTCACAACTATCTATAACTCCAATCCCAAGGGATCTGACACCTGATACACATACATACATAAAGGCAAAAACTCATACACATAAAGAAAAATAAACAAATCCTTAAAAGAAAAAAGAAATAGTAGTTGTTAATCTGTCTTTCACATTTTTCCATGATGTGTTCCCTCCTTTGATTTCAATGACTGCAGAACAGATACATACTGGATTTTTTGTTTGTTTTTTGAGACAGGGTTTCTCTGTGTAGCTTTGGAGTCTGTCCTGGAACTAGTTCTGTAGACCAGGCTGGCCTCGAACTTACAGAGATCCTCTTGCCTCTGCCTCCCAAGAGATAAGATTAAAGGCGTGCGCTCCTACTGCCCCACCAAATAAGTATTTTTTGTTGTTTGTTTAATTTACCAAGATGAAACACAGCAAAAGGCATTGTAACCTTAACTGCTTCTCAAGAAGTTGGTTAGGAGGTCATCTGGCGTAGTCACTGACATCTCCTGTGTGACCCTGAGGAGAATGAAGTCTATCCCTCCACTGGTCAGCATCACAATCTGTTAACAGCCACTCAGTCTATTTTTATTGTCACAGATAAACTCAACTACAATTTGATTTGACTAAAATACAAGGAAAGACAAGACCACTATAATCCCAAAGACTATCAAAGAACTGCTAAAACTAAAAGGGGCATCTCAACTGGCAGGACACTGATCCGAAAAGAAACAAGCCTCAACTGTACTACGGCTATCATTGGACTGCAGCTATCAGCTTTCCAAAGCTGCTGACAAGCACCTGACAAAGGCCCCAGGGAACCTTGTTCCCTCTTACTCAGAAGGTAACAGCTAAGTCCTGCCATCATATACATAATACTCATAGATAAAGCCAGGTGCTGTGAATCTTGCTAAGAAGAGTACAATGGCATACTAAATGCTATGATTAATAGGAACCAAAACATAATATGTATATGTATTATAGTTCCCTTTTGTTTGTTTGTTTTGAGACAGGGTTTCTCCGTGTAGTTTTGGTGCCTGTCCTGGATCTCATTCTGTAGACCAGGCTGGTTAGGCCTGGAACTCAGAGATTCACTTGGCTCTGCCTTCCGAATGCTGAGATTAAAGACGTACGCCACCAGGCTCCTTTTTTTTTTTTTTTAAAGAAGTACTATGCTGGGCATGGTAGTGCACACCTTTGATCCCTGCACTTAGGAGGCAGAGGCAGGTGGATCTCTGTGAATTCAAGTCTATATAATGAGTTCCAGGCCAGCCAGTACTCCATAGGCTCTGTCTGAAAAAAAAAAGGGTGGGGGGGATGGTGGTGTGGAGAGATGGCTTAGAGATTAAGAGCACTAGTTGCTCTCCCAAAGGACCTAGCACACACATGACATCTCACAACCATCTGTAACTCCAGTTTCAGGGGATCTGTAAACCTCTTCTGGCCTCCACAGTATCAGGGATGCATATGGTACACAGATATATATTCAGGTAAAACACCAACACACATAAAACACTCAAAAAATATTTTTTAAAAAGATTTATTTCATCCAGCAGTGGTGGTACATGCCTTTAATCCCAACATTTGGGAGGCAGAAGCATGAGGATCCCTGTGAGTTCTAGGCCAGCCTGATCTACAGAGTGAGTTACAGGACAGCCAGAGCTACCCAAAGAAACCATCTGGAAAAAAACAAATCAAAACAAAAAAACAAAAAACAAAAAGCAACTTGAGGAGGAGAATATTTATTTAGCTTACAAGCCAAAGCAGGAACTCAAGCAAGGCAGGAACCTGGTGGCAGGAATTAAAGCAGAAACAATGGAGAATGCTGCTTACTGGCTCTTGCTCCTTGTGGCTTGCTCGGCTTAAGCTTGTGTTCTCTCTCTCTCTCCCCTCCCTCCCTCCCCCCTCCTTTCTTGTTCATTTTTATGGTATGGATGTTTTACCTGTACATATGTCTGTGCACCATATGAATCCCTGGTGCTTGTGGAAGTCAGAAGGTGTTGAATTCCCTAGAACAAAAGTTACAAATGGTTGGTAGCCACCATGTGGGTGCTGGGAATCAAATCCAGGTCTTCTGGAAGCGTAATCAGTGCTCTTAGCACATGAGCTCTCTCTCCAGACACTCAGCTTGCTTCTTCCCCACCCCACCCCAGTGTGTGTGTGTGTGTGTGTGTGTGTGTTATTCAGGTGTTATTCAGGTGCACTTGTAGATGCATGTGTGTAGAGGCTAGAAGTCAAACACCATCCACCATTTGTTTTTCTTTAAGACTGGGCTGTCTGGCTGTTGAGCCTAGACATCTGCATCTGCCAATCCTCGAATCCCCTACACCACAATTCCACAAGCATAACATACCTGGCTTTTTATGTGGTGCCCAGAATTGAACTCAGGTCCTCATGTTCGTGTGGCAAGCACTTTACCCACTGAGCCATCTCATCAGTCCCAGCTTGTTTCTTATACTACCCAGGACCACCTGCCTAGTCGTGGCATTTCCTGCAGTGAGCTGGGCCCTCTCACATCAATCATTAATCAAAAAAATCTCTATAGACCTCCTACAGGCAATCTGATGGAGGCATTTTCTTAATTGAAGTTCCTTTTCCCAGATAACTCTTTTTTTTTTCTCCTTTTTTTTTTTTTTATTTATTATATTTGTGATCCCAGATAACTCTTATATCAAGCTGGAAAAAAAAAAAAAAAAGCCAAACAAAACAGCCAGGATAATATGTTTATATATGTGTTTGTGTATGGGTCTGTACACATGAGTGTGGGTGCACTTGGAGACCAGAGGAGAGACTAATCTCCTGGAGCTGGAATTACAGGCAGTTGTTAGCCACTCCACATGGGAGATGTTAACAGAATTGGAGTCCTCTAGCCTACCATGTATTATATTTCTGTGTGTATCTTTCTCTTCAACATAAGGGCAAATTCATATTTTGTTTATTGTTGCTGTGTGTGATGTGTATGTGTATATGTTTGTGGGGGCATACATGTGCCACTGTACACTAGTGGCAGTCAAGACATGTCTGTGAAGTCCGCCTTTACACAGTTCCAGGGATCAACCTCATGTCACCAGACTTAGACAAGTACCTTTACCCCCTGAGCCCTCTAGATAACATCTTTCCCACTGACACCACGGGGGGGGGGGGGGGGGGGGGGGTGATTTTTTTTTTTTTTTAAGTGATTTGTGTTTGAAAACAGAGTTGGGCCAAGAGATGTAGTTCAGTTGGTAGAGCACTTGACTAGTACACAGGAAGCCCAGGTTTTGACCCCCAGTACCACATAAACTAGTCATGGAGGCACATGCCTGTGATCTCGGTACTTAGGAGGGGTTACAGGAGGAGGAAGAATGCAAGGACAGCTTCTGCTACATAGCAAAGTTCTGAGCCAGCCTGGGTTACATAATGAGACCTTCTGCTTTAAATACCAATGGACACGACTAAGAGACCACACTGCATACCTGATCTGCATCTGCAGATGGCCTAATGAATGTATGAACACATGGAAGAACTTTTAACACTTAAACATTTTCTATCATCAAAGAATTTCTGTCACCAAAGAATCCGTGTTGGAAGCATCATCATCCCAGCATGATGTTTCCCTGAGGGGCAATTCTCAATAATTAAATATCTTGAATGACCTGATATGTCAACACAGAAAAAAAAAAAAAAAGCCAACGGAGAGAAAGGAAAATATTAGAATATATAAGAGATCCCTTTATAAAAATTCTTGAAGTTCAGCCTGCAGGAATAAATTACACTTTGCCCCATGTGTTTATAGTAAAAATAACCAACAATATTTATTCCTGTTGAAGTAAAACCAAGGCAGTACATACATATTTAACTATCAATAAAAACAATAACCTAATTTTTCAAAGTTTTAAAGAAATTGAGAGATAGCTATTAATCCATGCTACTGCATGATTTTAGAATGTACCATGTCAACTGAAGAATCCAGTATTTGAATTATAACGGGTGTTTCAATATCAAAGCTTGCCACATATGGTGTTATTATTAAATGTCATGTGCTAGTTGCTATTCTGGGTAAGTTGCTTCGTTTATTTCATTCATTTATAACTATCATTTACCCTCACAGGAAAATATTTCATAAACAAGAAGTAGAAGATTTTAGTTGCTTTTGTTTTGAGATAATGTCTCATGTAGCCCAGGCTGGCCTCAAACTTACTTTGTAGCCAACGATGATTTTGTTGTTGTTTGTTTTGTTTTAAGACAGGGTTTCTCTGTGTAGCCCTGGCTGTCCTGGAACTCCCTCCGTGGATGAGGCTGCCTCTTGAGATCCCTCTGCCTCTGCCTCTTGAGTGCTAGGATTAAGGGCATGTGCCACCACCACCTGGCACCAAGGATGATTTGTAATGTCTTATCCTCCTGCTTCCACCTCCTGAGTGCTCAAATTACAGGTATAACATATTCAACATATCCAATTTTATATGATGCTGGGGATGGAACCCAGGACCTCAAACATGCTAGGCAAGCATTTTACCAAAGGAGCTACAGGCCCGGCTCCAAGGAGTAGTTCTGGTAAGTGGCAGTGCTGGACTAAAAGTCATCTAGATATGTTGTTGTTATTTATACCTAGTTCCTTCCATGTCCATCCACAACCCCCAAATATTCCTTCAGTGTGAAGTTCCAGGTTGTCACTAAGTACATCATCATCCTTTAAATCCCTAGGAATGACAGTCTGTGCCGCTCATGGTGTGCACTCCAAAAATGACAGGCAGGGATGAAGAGCAGCTTAATGATACATCTACCTTGAATGAGCAAGGCCCTGGAAACTACCAAGGGGAAAAAAAAAAAAGCACCTAATCCAAATGATGCTCAAAGCATACAACAGAACATTTGTATCCGCCAGTGGTGGCAAACACCTTTGATCCTAGCACTTAAAAGGACGAGGCAGGAGGATCTCTGTAGCCTGGGCTACAAAGGGCATTCCAGGACAGACAAGACTACACAAACTTTGTACTGGGGATGGGGGGGGAATGGGGACAAAACCAGAACATCTGCTGTACTGTGCATGAAGATGCCAGTACTACGCAGATACATATTTATCACTTAGCTCCAGAAGCAGGAAGGGGGAGGTGTGGTACCAAATAGAAAGACTTAGAGAGGCTGGGCATAGTGGCGCACTCCTCTAATACCAGCACTAGTGGACTCCAAGGCAGAAGGAACACCACAAGTTTAAGGCTAGTCTGACCTACCTAGGGAATTTCAGGACAGCTAGGGCTACACAATGACACCTTGTATCAAACAAACTAAACCGTACTGTATCCCTAGTCATTAAGGTGGTAATCTGGTTGGACTTTGGTTGACAACAGAGAACATAGTTCTGGGGGGGGGGGGGATAGAGCACTGACCAACCACATTTCAAGCACTAACAGCTGCCTGTGGACAGCAGTGACAACAGGGCTGCAGAATTCTGGAAGGTGTTCTGGTAAAGAACCTCGACAACACAAATATAAAAGCATGCTTTGAAGGATGAAGAAAGCACAGCTGTATGACTGTATTCTACACAGATGACAGTGGAGTGTCTCATCTTAAACCACTTCTCCCAGGTGGCAACCACAAGGACACTGTTGGAAAGGCTCTTCCTTAGAAGTCCAAGACTCCAACAAAGGGTATTATATTATGGCTCAGGACTGTAACCCAAGCACTTGGGAAGTGGAGGCTAACAGTTCAGGAGCTCAAGCTACACAGTAAGTTAGAGGCCAGTCTGGGCTGAAAGAGACCCTGTCTCAGTAAACCAAAGGGGCAGGGGCAAGGGTGGGAGAGATGCTATTATTATTATTATTATTAGCTGTTTTATCTTCTTTTAAAAAATTGCTTCCTGGAGCTGGTCTGTAGTGGTGCACGCCTTTAATCCCAGCACTCGGGAAGTGGAGGCAGGTGGATCTCTGTGAGTTCATGGCCAGCCTGGTCTACAGAGGGAGTTCCAGGACAGTTAGGGCCAGACAGATGTGTCAGCAGTCAAGAGCTCTGGCTACTTTTACAGAGAATCAGGATTAGAATCCCAGAACCCACATTGCTGCTCACAACCATCTCTCCAGCTCTAGATCTAGAGCTCCTCTGGCCTCCAAGGACACCAGGCACACAGGTGGTGCACAAACATACATGCAAGCAAAGCAACCTTAAACATAAAGTAAAGCCAGGCGATGGTGGTGCACGCCTTTAATCTCAGCACTGGGGAAGCAGAGCCAGGAGGATCTTTATGAGTTCAAGGCCAGCCTGTTCTACAGAGCGAGTTCCAGGACAGCCAAAACTAAACAGAGAAACCCTGTCTTGAAAAACAAAAAACAAACAAAAAAATAGCTTTGTTAGCAGGGGTTAGATGAGACATACCTAAAGCACCTGCAAACTGAGACAGGGAAATGGCGAGTTCCAGATCAATCTGGGCCACATCTCACACCCTGATTCAAAGGGACAAAAGAAAGAGACAAAAACAGCTTCCTTGCTAATGGTACAATGTTTTGCAAATGGAAGGAAGTCAGACAGATCACCCAAGAAATCCAGTCCTGCTCAATATCAACAGGTCATAGAAAGTTTACAGAAAGGTAACATTTACTACCACAGAAACTATACAGAGGTTTCCAGATGTGTAGTCATTTGTACATCAAACAATTGCACATCATATGTTCTTCATAAACTTGGACTAAAATGAGGGAGACATGGAGAAAGAGTCTGTTTACTCATTTCCAGTTGGGATGCCTATGGGCCTTTCCCAGGTAACAATTTTAAATGAGTCAAAAATTAACTACATGGACTAAGGACTAGGGTTACCTTTCAATTTAGAGAGCTTGCCTGGCATGCACAAGGCTCTGGGTATAATCTTCAGCATTTGGGGTAAAAAAAGCAAAACAAAACACGGGAACCCTGTCATAGTGAAATATAATTACCAGAACTAGCCAAAGAAACAAGCTTCCCATGCTGGTGTTATCACATAGGCCCTGTACATATCAGCACACTGAACAAGCTCTAGGCAGAACCACAACCTTCTTAAGCAACAGCAAACATAAACAGCATTACAAGCCAGCTCATACACAGACTCCATGGATGTGACAGTACCTATGATTTCTACTGGTTACAAAGTCACAGCTCCCACTTCATCCGTTTCACTCATAACTGAAGAAAATGCTGAGTTTCAGCTCAGAGTATGTGAAATTCTCACCCAACTTCACAGAACCCTGAATTCTATTCACATTAAAAATCCCTGAGGAGCCCTGGTGTGATTCCGTCCTGTGTGTCTGTTCTGAGGAGCAGTAGGCAGTTTCCTCCATCTGACTTCTCACACCGAAGTGTGCGCCTCCACCTCATGGAAGACTCAATGGACGTGGACAGGAGCCCTCTCAGGACTAGAACTACCTTTTCAGTTGTGAACTAAACACTGACAAGGATGATCACTTTAAGGTGGATAATGATGAGAATGAGCACCAGTTATCACTAGTTAGGGGTGGGGCAAAAGACGAGTTACACATCCTAGAGGCAGAAGCAACGTACTATGAAGGCAGTCCAATCAAAGTAACACTGGCAACTTTGAAAATGTCTGTACAACCAACAGCTTCTCTTGGGGGCTTTGAAATTACACCACCTGTGGTCTTAAGGTTGAAGTGTGGTTCAGGGCCTGTGCACATTCGTGGACAGCACCTAGTAGCTGTGGAGGAAGATGCAGAGTCAGAAGATGAAGATGAGGAGGATGTGAAACTCTTAAGTATATCTGGAAAACGATCTGCTCCTGGAGGTGGTAACAAGGTTCCCCAGAAAAAAGTAAAACTTGACGAGGATGATGAGGATGACGATGATGATGATGATTTTGATGATGAGGGAGCTGAAGAAAAAGTTTCAGTGAAGAAATCTGTACGAGATGCCCCAGCCAAAAATGCACAAAAATCAAACCAAAATAGGAAACCATCAACACCAAGATCAAAGGGTCAAGAGTCCTTCAAAAGAACAGGAACAAACTAAAACACCCAAAGCCCTAGTTCTGTGGAAGATATTACGGCAAAAATGCAAGCAAGTATAGAAAAAGCGCATTGCACAGTCTGGACACTGCTGATAAATTAAGCCCAAAGATGGGAGAGGAAAAGGAAACCAAACATGGTGCATACTGAGTACCATCAACAATCCAGACTGAAGTCTTCTAGTTTCATCTCAATGCCCTTCCTGATTGGCCATCCATTCCTGCATTGCACGCTGGAGGCAAGCTCTTGTTTTCCTAAAGTATTTTTCTTTCATTCTTGTGATGCAGAGAACTTTACTGCTTTCTACACGTGCGCGTGGTCATCTCTGACCATGTTTTAATACCTTTGTATCCTTAGCTGCTCAATAAATTTTTGAATGAACGGAAAAAAAAAAATCCCTGAGGAAAAAGAAACTTTTGTTTATATAGGTCACCTGGGGAGAAGTTTCCTCTAAGGATCTCAAAAATACATTTTTACCTTTCCGCCCTGCAATGCCTTGGTAATGCAGAGAAGCGAGGTGGGGATAATAAAATCTTCCTATTAAATGTGCCCATGTTTGAATGCAGACCCTGATGCAGTCTTCTTTAACCTTGGTAATTAGTTCAACTCAATGTTAAGAAAAGCACACATGGGTTGGGGATTTAGCTCAGTGGTAGAGTGCTTGCCTAGCAAGCGCAAGGCCCTGGGTTCGATCCTCAGCTCAAAAAAAAAAAAAAAGAAAAGAAAAGAAAAGCACACACAAACCGGGCGGTGGTGGCTTTTTTTGTGCATTTTTGGCTGGGGCATCTCGTACAGATTTCTTCACTGGAACTTTTTCTTCAGCTTCCTCATCATCAAAATCATCATCATCATCATCCTCATCATCCTTGTCAAGTCGGAGGAAACTGCCTACTGCTCCTCAGAACAGACATGCAGGATGGAATCACGCCAAGGCTCCTCAGGAATTTTTAATTTGAATAGAATTCAGGGTTCTGTGAAGTTGGGTGAGAATTTCACATACTCTGAGCTGAAACTCAGCATTTTCTTCAGTTATGAGTGAAACGGATGAAGTGGGAGCTGTGACTTTGTAACCAGTAGAAATCATAGGTACTGTTACTCAGGAGGCAGAGGCAGGCGGATCTCTATGAGTTCGAGGCCAGCCTGGGCTACAAAGCGAGTTCCAGGAAAGGCTCCAAAGCTACAGAGAAACCCTGTCTCAACAAAACAAAATAAAACAAAACAAAAAACTTAAAAAACAAACAAACAAAACTAACAAACTAAAGCACATATTGCAGGGTCTGGCGACACACACTCATAAAATCAGGAGGCTAAAGGAAGACGATCACAGGCAGTGGTGGTGCACGCCTTTAATCCCAGCACTCAGGAAGCTGAGTCAGGCAGACCTCTGTGAGTTCAAGGCTAGCCTGGACTACAGAGTGAGTTCCAAGAAAGGCACAAAGCTACACAGAGAAACCCTGCCTCAAAAAACAAAAACAAAAACAAAAAAAAAAAGGAAGATGATCATGAGTTGAAGGTTGGCCTGGTCTATATAAGCAAGGCCTTGTCTCAGAAAGAGACAAGTGGGAATGAAGGAAGGGAGAGGGGGAGGAGAGGGACAAAGGGCAGGAGCAAAACAAAGCAAATGCATCAACAGTCACAGGACACAAGAGGTCCTGGTTTCTGTGCCATCCAGTAAATAACTACATGTATGGCATTAGACTTTGTGCATCTGTAATCAATAATGCAAACCACAAATACACACAAAGCACATACAGAACACAAGACACCATTATAAACATAAACCAAATGTCAATATTTGGTTAGCATAAAACCACTACTAAAATGAAGCATCTGCAGTTGTTAGAGTTCCTAAACCTAAAATTTGCATGAAATAGTTTGCAAATTATGCAATTCCTTACTGCTAACCTAAAATTGCCACACACAATGCTTTGACCTAGTAATGCAAATGTTGGGGTAAAACACTGGGGATTCAGATGCACTGCAAAGTATCCCATCATGGAACATGAACTTCAAAGTTCCACACAAATAGTCAATAACACTGAGAGAGAAATCATATGGCATTATAAATATGCCTTTATGTTATGACCTGTCTGATGAGAAAAAGAAATGAAAAAGAAGGACATGACTGGTCCTGGGTTTCAGAGCCAGATAAATAAAAAATAATAATAATAAAGGAAAGGATATGGCTGCTCCTAGGTATGGTGGAGGAGAAAGTTTATTGTAGATAAAAGGGAGAACAGAGTCGGAGGCAGGGATACCTTGGAAAGTCCAGAGGGGACATGGCTAGACTGAGCCAGGCCATGTGAGGAGAGGGGGCGGGGAGAGAGGAGGAGGAGGAGACCAAGAGACCAGAAAGGTAAAGGTAGATCAAAAGAGAGCAGGTAACCAAAACAGCTGGATTATATAGGAAAGGGCAGCCGGGGGAAGAGCAGCCCAGTCTCTGGGCTGGAGAAGTTTAGGGTGGGGCTGGGGTGTGCCAGGCTGGAGGGTCCTGTAACAGGTAGGAACTGAGGGATGCAGGGAGAACCTGGAGGCCAGGTCCGCTTTGATATGTTAAATAGACATCTCAGACTTTCATTTGTCCAGTGTTTGAGACCTAACACTGTTAATAGTGATATTTTGTAACAACATATCACAACAAACTTGCAATTCAAACAGATAAATACTAAGATTTAAAAAAAAAAAAATCAGGTTGGGGATTTAGCTCAGTGGTAGAGTACTTGCCTAGCAAGCGCAAGGCCCTGGGTTTGCTCCTCAGCTCAAAAATAAATAAATAAATAAATTAATTAATTAATTAATTAATTAGAAAAATCATTTAATCTCAGGGCTGGAGAGATGGCTCAATGGTTAAGAACACTCACTGGCTGCTCTTCTAAAGGACCTGGGTTCAATTCCCGGTACCCACATGGCAGTGCACACCTGTCTATGACTCTAGTTATAGCGCTTCCAACACCCTCACACAGACATGCATACAGGCAAAACATCAATGATAAGATTAAAAAAAAATCATTTAATCTCAATACTTGAAAGGTAGAGTCAGATAGACCTTTGTGAGTTCCAGGCCAGTCTGATATACAGAGCGAGTTGCAGGGCAGCCAGGGATACACAGAAAAACCCACCCTGTCTCCAAAATAAAAAAGGGGGGAAGGGGCAATTAAGGGCAAACAGTGGGTGGGTAAAAGCACCTGCCACAAAAGCCTGACAACGTGAGTTTTATCCCTGGAACACAATGAAGGGGGAAATAATCCAACTCCTCTGACCTCCACACATGTACTATGTTATACCTGTATCTGCTCACATATACCCCATATAACACACACAGTAACAACAAAATTTTATTTATTTATTTATCTTCTTTATTTTGGCTTTGTTTGTTTGTTTGTTTGTTTGTTTGTTTGTTTTTGTTTTTCGAGACAGGGTTTCTCTGTAGCTTTGGAGCCTGTCCTGGATCTTACTCTGTAGACCAGGCTGGCCTCGAACTCACAGAGATCCACCTGCCTCTGCCTCCCAAGTGCCGGGATTACAGGCATGTGCTACCACCACCTGGCCTACTTTGGCTTTTTAAGACATAGTTACACTGTATAGCCCTGGCTGTCCTGGAACTCACTCTGTAGACCAGGCTGACCTCAAACTCACAGAGATCCATCCACCTGTCATGTGGGATGTCTCTCTGTATGCTGTGAATATGTGTTGCTCCCATTGGCTAGTAAATAAAGTTCTTTTGGCCTATGGCAAGGCAGCTTAGAGGCAGATGGGAAATGCAAGCAGGGAGACAGGAGGAAGGTGGGGAGAGACACTAGCCTGCCACCCAATGAACAACATGCTAGCAGACTGGAAAAGCCATGGAATACATGGCAAAGCATAGATTAATAGAAATGGGTTAATTTAAGATATAAGAGCTAGCTAGCAAGTAGCTAGAGCCATAGGCCATCCAATTCATAATTAATATAAGCCTCTGTGTGTTTACTTGGGTCTGAGCACTTTGAGAATGGACAGGACACAGGAAAACTTCTGACTACAGGTACAGCCACTTGGGAAATTGATTTGGCAGTATCCATTAAAATTTACAATGGCCACCTCAATGTCTTAAATCTACCCTAGAGAAACACTCCTTCATGCAATACAGACATACAGAAAGAGACCCAAAGGACTGGTTTTAATAGTAAGAAACAACCAAAATACCCACTGTGCTAAGCTTGAAAAAGGCACCTTCTGAAATGTCCCTGTCCCAATCTCTAGAAGGTATAGATATGGCAAAGGAGACTTTGCACATGAGGTTATGCTAAGAATGTGGGATGGAGAGAATTTGATCATCTAGGGATCAGAAATGTCAGTTATATGCCAGGCATGGTGGCACATTCCCTTAATCCCAGTACTGGAGAGGCAGGAGGATCTCTGTGAGTTCCAGACCAACCTGATCAAACAAACAAACAAAACAAACAAACAAAAAGTAGCAATTATTTAATTCCTGCAGCCTCCTCCTCTCCTTTAGAAATAACCATAGTTGGTCACGTGCTGTTATTTATGTTCCTTAGGAACCACTGACTAAACATCTTGTGAAGCAGGCTACACTCCTTGTGTTCACCCCATAACCACTGCTGTAAAGGAAGATGGGAGTAGGGGAGGAAAGAGAAAAGATGCTTTGGGAAACTGATAGTCCTTGCACATAACTGACACACAGGCACCTACAGCCTAGGAAAGAACAGGTACACGACATCCACCCAGGAGCCATACCCAACAGGGACAGTCAATATGGAAGCCAAGAACACAAATAATTAGAGCTGATTTATTTAGAAAGCCTTTGAACATACAATAGGAGAAAGACTGAAGTGAAGACCAGTTATTATCTCATGCACCTCACCACACTGTAACTAAGTTGTGAGGCAAGAAAATTGCAGGGGGATCACTAAAAAAACCTATCTCTGCTGCTAAAAAACTAAAAACACCTATCTCCGCTGCTAGAAAAAGAAATATGTAGGTAAGATGGTTTGACTTTCAGTGGCCAGCTGACAGATATGCATAAAAGAACTTTCCAGAAACAGCAACATAGCATCTTACCAAAAAGTAATAAGATACATTTTTGTTGTGGTGGGGCAGGGAGCACTGAGACAGGGTCTAGGCTCTATAGTCCAGGCTGACTAGAACTCGTGGCAATCCTGCCTCGCTTCCCAAGTGCAGGGTTATAAGGATGCATTGCCATGCCCAGCTTGTCTCACTATGTGGCCCCGGCAGGCCTCTGACTTAGAGCAATTCTCTTGCCTCAGTCTCCCGAGTGCAGGGGTTGTGGTCATGTACCACCACATCTGAGCAATAGATTTTTGTAATGTGTTTATTTTTGGAGATAGTCTCAGTAGCCCAGGCTAGCTTTAAGCTTGATGTGCAGCCAAGAATGACCTTAAATGTCTGATCCTCTTGTCCCTACTTCCTGAAAGCTAGGATTAAAGAAGAGTGTCACGATGCTGGTTTATGCAGCGCTAGGAATAAAACCCAGGGCTTTGTGTGCATGAGGCAAGCACTCTGCCAATGAGCTACACTCAGACCAGACATTTCTAAAACAATAGCTGTCACTATGTTAAGAACATGAACCCAGGCTGGAGCCAAACAGATCCCAGCCTCTGCATTGCCCCTATGATCTCAGATCTCTGTCAGGTTACTTAATTTTATTTACACCACAGTTTCTGCACTGGGGATGGGGGTAGATAATAACCAACCTCAGATGGCTTTTGTGGATGGAGATTAAATTCGACAATAGCCATGAAGAATTTCACAAAAGCCTGGTACAATGTGCTATTGCCATAGTGGTGGCAGAAGTGTTGACAGTGCTGACAAAGATGTTATACCAAGCTGACTGTGGTGGTGCACACCTGTAACCCCATTGCCAGAACTCTGGAGAGGCAGGAAGACCAAGGTCATCCTCAGCTACCTATCAAGTTCAAGGCCAGCTGGGGCTATCTATATAAGACCCCATCTCAAAACAACAAGATGTGACTTTCAACCCTTGGCCATACTGCCCCTGACAATCCTCACATCTTCATCCTTACTTCATGCTCTGGCTTGCTGAGCCTTTCATCCAAGTTCACAGAACACGAGTAACCTGCATCAGTGCTTAATGGCAGTGTGCCAAGAAGAAACTACTGGTGAACGAGGACAGTTTATGCATTATCTCCCCATGCTAAAATCTGAATTCCAGAAGCTCGGCTCTGAACTCTTCCACAGGGCTAATAGCATCCCAGAACAGACTAAATAAAGCCTGAACCTTGTCCGGAAGGTTCCGTGTGCATGTCACAGCACACAAAGTCTTGGCTGCTTCAGCTGAGCAGCTCCAAACCCAAATGTTCTTCTCTTAAACAGCAAAACAAACAACACACAAAACTCTGCTGCTTTTCACTTCCCAAACAGTACCCAGAACACACTCTGGGCATGTGGAGATTGTGTTTGCTTACTGAAGTATAATTGGCATACAATAAACTGCACATATTTAAACTGTAGGATCTGAGTTGTTTTGACACATATACATATGAACATGAAATGATACCACAACCAAAACACCCAACACCTCAGAAGTCTCCTCATGTTCCTCTATCATCCCCCCAAGTCCTCCCCAGCCCTCCTCTTTCTCTCCAGGCAGTCATCACAGACTAGTTTGTATTTTCTAGAATCTCATACAAATGAAATCTTACAGTGGATGCTGTGTCTGGTCTCTAGCACCCAGCATAAACCCATGCACTAGCAACAGAACATGACTTTTTTTTTTTTTTTCCTGGAGCTGAGGACCAAACCCAGGGCCTCGTGCTTGCTAGGAAAGCGCTCTACCACTGAGCTAAATCCCCAACCCCAGAACATGACTTTCTATTGCTTTTATTCCACTGTATAGATATTCCATACTTGTTTATCTCTTCACCTGTTGGACATTTGGAATGTTTCCAGCTTGAGGCAGTTACAAAATTTACATAAACTTTCATGTTTAAATCTTTGTATGGGGGCTGGAGAGATGGCTCAGTGGCTAAGGGTTCTTGTTCTTTCAGAGGGCCTAGGTTCAGTTCCCAGCACCCATGTGATTGATGACTTGTAATCATCTGCAACTCCAGTTCTAGGAAATATGATGCCCTCTTCCGAGTTCCCTAGGCACTGCACACACAGGCAAACCTCAGACACATAAAGAAAGAAAGAAATCTTTAAAATATTTTTAATTAAATAAAATCTTTTTTTTTTTTTTTTTAAATCAGTCTGGTGAGGAGAGTGTGTTACTGGATGAGGGAGGAGAGGAAGTCCTCACAACCAACAACCATGAGAAGCAGGACTCAAGATGGAGCTTAGGAACAGAGTGCTTGCATTCCATGAGCAGTTACAGAAAATGGATTTGATCTCCAGTGACACACAAAAATAAAGAAAAGAAAAATGAGAACCACTCATTTTGAAAATGTATGAATTTAAAATAAGTCTCTACCTAGACCAGTGAAATAGTCCTGTGGGTCAGAGTGTTTGCTGCCAAGCCTGTCAACTTGAGTTCAATCCCTATAACCAACCAGTCAGAAGGCAGCTGATTCCCACAGTGTCCTCTGACCTCCACACAAACACCCTAGCTTTCAAGTCCACATAAACATAATAGATAGGGCCTGGTGGTGGTGGCGGCGGCGGCTCATGCCTTTAATTCCAGTACTCAAGAGGCAGAGACAGGCGGATCTCTGAGTTTGAGACCAGCCAGCCTGGTCTACAGAGCGAGATCCAGGACAGGTACCAAAACCACACAGAGAAGCCCTGACTCGAAAACACAAAAAACAAAAACAAAAAAAAAAATGTAGTAGATAGATAGATAGATAGATACATACATACATACATACATACATACATACATAGAGACACACAGATAAATAAATGCAGAAAATTTAACAAATAAACTATAGGGTAAAAAATATTTTGGACACATTGAGAAAATAGCTTCTCTATCAGTGTGTGTGTGTGCAAGCGTGTGAGTCAGAGAGACAGAGACAGAAAGAGAGAGAGACTTGTCCCCAGGTGGAGTTTATAAAATAAATATGAAATAGTAAATAGCAAACTTTTGGAACTTCAACCAATAAATTATTGATTACCTTCATTTAAAACACTAATGTTCAGAGTTGGGGATTTAGCTCAGTGGTAGAGCGCTTGCCTAGCAAGCAAGAGGCCCTGGGTTCAGTCCTCAGCTCTGGCAAAAAAAAAACAACAAAAAACAAAAAAACCCACTAATGTTCTATGAAATGAAATTTAAGTTTCAATGTATTTGAGTTGTGTATATGTGGTGGGAGGCACTGAACCTGGGGTTCAGTGGAAATGTGCTTGCCGTGGAAATGCTCTCCCACTGAGCCCCATGAACTATCACTTCTGAGCTGCAGACTTTTGTCTTTAAGTTTATATTTATTTCAATGTTTAAATAATCATTTTCTATCAGGGAAAGGGAAGGGAGGGAGGGGAGGGTTCGAGAAGAGTGAATATGGTGAAAGAGCATTGAGTACTTGAAAGTGATCTTTACAAAGCTCATCACTATGACAATACACATGCACACTCATCCCCTATATAACAAAGGCTGGCCTCAATTTCTCTATCCTTGCTTCAGCTTCCCAAATGCCGGATTACCATGTGTATCACAAAGATAGAAGACAGCTATTTTCAAAGGACAAGAAAAAGGGGAGGGGAGAGATAAGCAAAATACGTATGTATGAAATGTCACAATGACATTAATTATCTTGCTTACTAATTTTTAAAACAATATAAAGGGTTGGGGATTTAGCTCCATGGTAGAGCGCTTGCCTAGCAAGTGCAAGGCCCTGGGTTCGATCCTCAGCTTAAATATATATAAAATAAGCCCCACTCTGCATTCTTAATTCACTGTGAGACTCAAAGCCCTCACTTCCAAGGCCCCACTTCATCAGCATTCCTGACTCCCATCTCTCTTCTCTCCCCTCTGCTTTCTGAATAAGGGCTCAGAACTCCCAACAAGCTAAGGATAGTTTCCTCTGAGATGCTTGGCTCCCGATGTCCCCTCTGGATAGGATGCTCTTTACTCAACAGCCATATGTCCCACTCCCACTGCCTCAGACTCTGCTCAAGAGCCTGCTTGCACTTTCATCTGCCTGCACTTTCCTCTCCAGCCCACTGGATATGAAATGCACTCCCATCTCTTTACCTAGCTTATCTTCTCCACAGCACTTTCACTTGTCATCACATACGTGTACACTAGCACACACAGAGGCACATACATGCGCATAAGTTGTTCTCCACACCAGTGGGCTCCATATCTTCACATTCAGCCAACTGTGGATTGAAAATACTCAGGAAAATGCTGGGCTGGTGACGCACACCTTTAAAACACTGGGGCCAGGCGGCGGTGGCACATGCCTTTAATCCCAGCACTTGGGACACAGTCAGGCAGATCTCTGTGAGTTCGAGGCCAGCCTGGTTTATAAAGTGAGTTCCAGGAAAGGTGCAAAACTACACAGAGAAACCCTGTCTCAAAAAACAAACAAACAAACAAACAAAGCAAAAACAAAACAACCTACACTGGGCAGGCAGAGGCAGAAAGATCTCTGTGAGTTCAAAGCCAGCCTGGTCTACATACTGATACGCAGTCTTAAAAGAAGAGGAGGAGGAGGAATTTCCAAAAAGCAACAGATAATCATCCACACAATCACATGGAGTGATGTGTAAGCATCCCCTCTGTAACCTCCCACCACTTCAAAGTTCCTCTCCATAGTGATCACTGTTAGAACATGTCATCCCTGCCTTGTTTGTGTGCAGTGTCCAGGCACAGAACATATATACATACAAAAGTACTTCTAATCATTATCTCCTAGGCAATGTAATGACTGCCTTCCTTGTACTACATAAAGCAATGACTTATACATAACTGTACAAAGTCAATGTGCTAAGCTATATCATTTATACAAGAGCTTCAGCATTGGTGGGTTTAGGTATCCAACAGTTCCTGAGTCCAGTCCAAGGGCACTGTGGCGCTGTGATGCAAGATACTTATTGCTGTAGTCTACATCTTCTGCTGAAATATAAGCTTTTTAGAGAAGGAAGCTTTCATTTTATCCACTGCCATGCCCTCAACAACCAAAACAGTAGACCCCACTTACTGCTAAATCTACAAGATACTACTTGCATTATGAAAACACTATTATTGGGTGGGCTTGGTTTTTTTTTCCCTTCAAAAGTGTATTTATAATATACAAGGAAAAAAATTTACTCCATATTCTCTGCTCAGGTCCATTTTATCTACTGAGATTTTTTTTTTTTAACCTGACACATAACCTCACAAAGCACCAAGAGTAAAAAGAACACTGGAACCCAGAGGTAGAAGGCCCAAGTCATCTTACTGCCATAGCTAGACATGTTACACCCACCACAGCAGAATCCTTCCTGATCAATTTCTAAAATGAGGGAAACATCATCTTCAAGGTCCCTTCTGCACTCTAAAATTCTGTGACTCTATAGTCTTATATATTAGAGTTGTCCCTCATAAATTATTCAACTGAGTTCCAGTCTTATTCATAATTCAAAATCATTAGTGGAAGAATTCTATAATTATAAAACCCTGTGAATAATCCCAGCACTGAGGAGACAGAGGCAGACAGATCTATGTGAGTTTGAGGCCAGCCTGGTCTACAGAGGGAGTTCCAGGACAGCCAGGGCTGTTACATGGTCTAGAAAAACAAAAAAACAAAACCCTATGAAGAACACTGCTATTCCTTCAGAATCTACTGGAGAGATCTGGGAGATACTACTTCACAGGCTTGATAGCACCCCAAAAGATACCTTTTAAAACACTGATAAACTCCTACCCTCCCTGAAACATGAAAAGAAACAGTTGCTGGACAGGAAACAAAGTGGAGTTAGGAAGGCAGCTCTGTGGGTGGAGCACTAACTCTGCAGCATGAAAATCTGAGTTTAGAGCTGGAATGACTGCACAATGGTTAATGGATTGGAGTTTAGATCCCCAGAATTCCTGTAAATTAATTCTCAGCATCCCTGTAAATTAATTCTAAGTATTAAAAAAAATTAAGGCTGAGTGTGGTGGGCACACCTTTAATCTCAGCACTTGGGAGGCAGAGACAAGCAGATCTCTGTGAGTTCCAGGACAGCCTAGTCTATATAGAGTTCCAGGACAGCCAGGATTACAGAGTGACACCCTGTCTCAAAAATAAATAAATGAATGAATAAATAAATAAATAAATAAAAATAAAGATCTTGAGCAAACTGCACACCTGCTCTGCTCTTTACTTGCTACAACCACACAATAGATACAACATAACTGTTGCAAATGAGTAACAAGATTTAGCCCCTAGAGTCCTTTTAGAATCTAACAGGACAGCACAGACTCAGGGATACAATTAAGGAATATTATTAAATAGGGGTGTGGACAGCAGACTACTTGCTTCTGCAGATACTGTAGTCTGGAAAGGAATGAAAACAAAACAGTTCCCATTACTGCTAATCCCAATGTGCAACACTCATTCACATGCTCCTTTTGGAGAGGAATTAATCTAGTACTAGGTCATAGTCTTTCCTTTAAAATGAATCTGCTGGAAATAGCTGACAAATCCACTCAGGATACATACAGTAAACATTTTGAGAACATTAACTGAATAACTCAGTTGTTAAAATAGTTCTACTCCTTCTAATCTGAAAATTCAATTGCATATATATCAAACAGTCTGGGCTCTGGGGAATTTAGGTTAGTCTCCAAGGAACAAAGACCACCATCCATCCATCCACTTTCCACCTTTACACAGCAGCACCTATTAAATAAAGAGTCCACCATCATACCATCAGAGCCCTGGAGTTTTCAGGTGGTTAACTCAGACACACCTTGCTTTTTATAGAACAGGTCCAAATAAAACATAATTGTATTATGATTCCATGCTAGGAATTCTCTATCAACTTATATATCTTCCATGTTATCGTGGCTAGACTGTAAAATATGTCAATTAAGAGTCACAAACGGAAATTCTGAAGCAACCTCAAAGCCAGACACACGAACACAGCGGACTACATTCGCATCTCAAGCACGTCCCAGAGTCTCGCTGAACAGGATCGGATCTCTGCCGTTTCCAAAAACACACAGTAATGGGATTCTAATCCATTTCTATAAATGTCGGTGGTACTGAATGCCAAAGTGCATGAAAAACCGCAAAACACAAAAGACTTTTCTGCACACAGGTCCTCCCGTCTGCGGCGTACCCCAGGGAACCCTCTATGCGACAATACGAATTTCACGGCACTCTATGCATCCTACACACCAAAAATGTCACCCCACAAAAGTGGAGGGGAAGCAGGGTCAACATCCACCTGGCCTGGATGAAAACACGACAGCCAACATTCCTACCTCTAGGCAAACACAAAAGTGAGCATAGTCGGTGGAAAGTTCCCATCCACCATATGCACATTCGATTTCCTGGGGTGGATGGGGGTGGGGGGAACACCACCAGTGTTGAGCCTAGCTGATGCACCTGCCACCGCTCCTGAGACCGGGGCTTCTCAGCGACCCCGAAACGCACGCGCGCGCGCGTGTTCACACACTCACACACACGCACACGCTCACGCTCACGCACCCTCACACCCGCCCTTGACCCTCCCCGGGCCTCGGTTGTAGCATCCCTTTCTCTCTGTCCACACCGCGGGCTTCCCTGACAAAAGCCCGGGTGTCAATCCGAGGCACCGCACAGACAGGTTGCAGGATTGCTTAGGGTGGAGGAAGCCTGGCAGCTGTCACTCGGTCTCCACCACCACCCCCCAACCCGCAACACACACGCGTGCACTCACGCGCCCACAAAATCAACACAGGGCTGGGGGCTGAAAAGAAGCAGAGCGTGTGCAACCGTTCAAAATACAAAAGAAGAGGTCTCCGGAGCGCAGCCACCTGGGCGCGCCCGCCAAGGGACTCCCGGCGCGTGGGGGAGGGGAGCGGCGGGGCGGCGGCTGCCCGGGGCTCCAGGCCGCGGCCCGAAGATGCTCCCGAGAGTCGCACACACCTGCCGCGGCCTGAGGGCGCCTCGCTCACCTCCAGGTCGGTGTCGGCCGCCTCCGGGGCGCCGAGGATCTCGCTGGGCAGCTCGGCCAGGTCGGTGACCCGGATAAGCCCGTCGTGCAGAAAGATGGTCTCCTCCTTCACCGAGAGCCACTGCGCCGAGTCCGCCGCCGCCGCCGCCGCCGCCGCTGCCGCGGCAGCCGACGAACCCATGGCTAAGGGAAGGCGCTGCGGAGACGCCGCCGCCTCAGCAGCCCATGGCCGCCAGCCGCGCCCGCCTCGCCCGCGCGGCACCGCCCTAGGCGTTCCGCGCCGCCATCCCTTCCACACGCCAAACCCGGCCCGGGAGACCCCGGCCCCGCCGCCGCCCTGACGAGCAGGATCCGCCTCTGCCGCTCCGCAGCCAACTGTCAGTGAGACGCCATCTTGGGGGCGGGGTTCCCGGCATGCCCCGCGGGGCGGACAATACAAGCCCCGCCCTCCCGCCCGTCTGGCCCCGCCCACCTCCCGGCGGCGCTCTAAACCCACCTGCAGAGGCTCAGAGGCATGACCTCTTGAGTGCCCCTACCACCCGTGCCATCTGCGGCGGGCTGCGGACCCGAGAGAAGACGACCCGGGTCCCCTTCGCTCCTCCTTGCTCAGGTGTGCGCACCCGTTGCTCAGGCCAGAGCCTTATTCTGGGAGGATCGCGGAGGGTCAACACGTTTATCATTTAAATGAGTTCAGTCTCTCATGAAACACTGGGTGTAGTTCAGTCTTAGAGGACTAGCCTAGCATGGGTGAGGTCCTGGGTTCCGTCAACAGCACAATAAGTAAACAATCACTGGTGCACACCAGTTCTCCCAGCGCTTGGGAGACAGAAGCATGAGGACCACTGCAAGTTGAAAGCTAGCCGGTCCACACAGCATGTTTCAGGTTAGCCTGGGCTATACAGGCCTTGTATCCAAAAAATAAGTAATTAGGTAATTAAATAATAATACTAAAGGCTGGTATATAGTAGGCATTACACACTTAGTCATGAGAACTTAGTAAAATTCACTGTAAGTGGTCAGTATTTACTGAAAAGGAGAATTCAAATAAGCAATTGACATCTGATGAAAATAAAGCACCTATCAACGATGACTGCCGTCAGATGAGAGAGATGGTTGACTGGTTTAAGAGCACTGACTGCTGTTCCAGAGGACCAGGGTTCAATTCCCAGCACTTAGAAGGCAACTCATATCCAATGATAACATCAGTCCCAAAGGATCCAACATTCTTTTCTGGCCTCCAAGATCACTGCATATATGTGGTACAGAGACATTCATGCAGGCAAGCATTCACACACAAAAATAAAAATAAAATGTAGGGGCTGGGGAGATGGCTCAGAGGTTAAGAGCACTGACTGTTCTTCCAGAGGTTCTGAGTTCATTTCCCAGCAGCCATATGATGGTTTACAACCATCTGCAATGAAATCTGGTGCCCTCTTCCAGCCTACAGAGATGCAGGCAGAACACTGTATGCATAATAAATAAATAAAATTTAACAAAATAAAATAAAATGTAGATGAAAGCAATGCTTTTCTTCTAGTGCCTGGTCTTTAAATAGTGCTCCATTAGTGAAAATTACAAATTTTGTTATCAACACTGGCATGCACCTTTTAAAACTTGTACTTGCTAGGCTTGGTGGCTCATGTCTTTAATCCCAGTTCTCAGGAGGCAGAAGCAAGAGGATCTCTGTGAGTTCAAGGCCAGCTAAAGCTACATAGTTGCAAGAGTTAAAAAAAAAAAATCCAAAAGGATGTGGCTATTCCCCTCTTATTCATTCAACAAGTGTTTTATTATTCCTTCCCTATGACCTTGTTCTTGGTGTGGATGGAGTTTTACAGGGACAAGAAAGTCTTCTCTTATGGAACCCACAGGCTGATGGGGGAAACAGACAAAAAGCAAGAACACAGCACAGCACAGTGGGCAGTTCAGAAGAGGTCAATGCCATGAAAACACTAAGAGACAGATGTGGTGGGATGCAACAGGCATGCATCTCAATGACATGTTGCATGCTTAGCATGCAAAAGGCTCCAGGTTGCACACCATCCCCCTCCAAAGGAATCTTAAGTTATGCCTGAAACCTTAGCACTCTGAAGACTCGGTCACCAGGATCCAGAGTTCAAGGTCATCCTCAGCAACATAACAAGTTCAAGGTCAACCTGGGCTAAGTAAGACCCTGTCTCAAATCAGCAACAGCCACAATAATGATAATATGGATCCAAGCATACTATGCCTCAGAATCTAGGAGGCCAAAACAGGAGGATTGCCATTATTTGAGGCCAGCCTGGGCTACATAGTGAGATCTGCCTCAAAAAATAATGCAAGGAGATGGCTCAGTGGGTAAAGTGTTTGCTTTACCTGGATTTGGATCCCCAGCATCCATGTAAAAGCTGGGCATGGCTGTGTATGCCCCCTTAGCACAGAAAGGTGTGTTCCCCTCAGGTGGAAACAGGAGGACCCCTGGGGCTCACTGGCCAGCCAGTCTAGCCAAAATTATGAGTTCCAGATTCATGGAGAAATCATGTCTCAAAGAGATAGGGCTGGGGGTTTGGGATTTAGCTCAGTGGTAGAGTGCTTACCTAGCAAGCACAAGGCCCTGGGTTCGGTCCTCAGCTCCAGGGAAAAAAAGAAAGAAAGAAAGAAGAAAAAGAGGTAGGGCTGGAGAGAGGGCTCAGTGGTTAAGAGCACTTCCTGCTCTTACAGAGGACCTGAATTCAGTTCCCAGCACCCATGTTAGACAGCTCACCACTACCTGGAACTCCATGGGCACCTGCACTCATGTACACATACTCACCCCACACGCACATGTATATAATAAAGAAAATAATAATATGCCCAGCATGGTGGCACACAACTTTAATTCTAGCACTTGGGAGGCAGAGGCAATAGGATCTCTGAGTTTGAGGCCAGCCTGGTCTACACAGTAGGTTCCAGGCCAGCTACACCATGAGACCTTGTTTCAAAGAAAAAAAGAAAGAAAGAGAGAAAGAAAGAAAGAAAGAAAGAACGAAAGGAAGGAAGGAAGGAAGGAAGGAAGGAAGAAAGAAAGAAAGAACACAGTGAAGAACAATAGAGGAAGATTGTTGACATCAGCGTCCAGCCTCCACAATGCCCACACAATGACTATTTCATCAGATCCCCAGAGTCTCCTGGACAGGTAATCTATTGTGTTACAGTTTGGATCCGAAGCATCCCCCTAAGGCGAAGGTGTTGAAAGCTTGGGGCTTGATACAGCTGTGTTTGGAGGTGGAGTATGAGGAGGTGTCTGGGTCAGGAGAGCTCTGACCTCATCAAGGGGTTAACCCATCGATGCCTTAGAACTTAATTGGCTATGAGTGGGTCCTAGTGGGGAGGTGCAGCAGCAGAAAGCCTTATCTTCTAAGTCCTTCATTCCACCTTCCTCTGCCACCATCCCCCATCACCACGGAGTCCTGCCCCACCACAGGGCTAAAAGCAATAGAGCCAGTTGGCCACAGACTGAAACCTCTCTAATCTTGAAGCAGATCTCCTCAGGCATTTTGACACAGCTGAGAGAGCGTCTCACTTTCAGCTGGCAGAGCAAGTTCCAGCCTCATTCTCCCCTCAATGTCACAAAGCCAGTTCACACCAGAGCTTGGATTCGAACCCAGGCCTGCCTGATTCCTCCACAACCCTCCATTATTTTCACTCACACCTTCTTTTTTTTTTCCCATTTTTATTTTATTTCTATTATCAGCCTGATACAGTACAAATTCTTATCCTAATAGTGAAATGTTTCACTGAGGCTTGCCCAGTGATTGAGTTAAACCAAAACTTATAAACCACAGTCATCCTAGGGTCCCCCCCTGCTGTATAGCCTCCCTGGTTCTGTGGGCTGCAGTCTGATTGTTCTTTGCTTTATATCTAGTATCCACTTATGAGTGAGTATATACCATGTTTGTGCTTCTAGGTTACCTCACTCAGGATGATATTTTCTAGTTCCATCCATTTGCCTGCAAATTTCATGCTGTCATTGTTTTTCTCTGCTTAGTAGTGCTCCATTGTGTATATGTGCCACATTTTCTTAATCCATTCTTCAGTTGACGGGCATCTAGGTTGTTTCTAGGTTCTGGCTATTATGAATAGAGCAGCTGTGAACATAGTTGAGCATGTATCTTTGTGGGATGATTGAGCATTCCTTGGGTCACTCCCACCTTCTAAACAGGTTAAATGCTCAGGTTTAAATGCTTTTTTCCCAGCTTAGGTGGCTCAGAGATGTTTTTCTCTTCATGTTTGTTTGTTTACTTATTTATTTATTTATTTTGAGCTGAGGATCAAACCCAGGGCCTGGCACTTGCTAGGCATGCGCTCTACCACTGAGCTAAATCCCCAACCCTCATGTTTATATTTTAAGATCAGGAGTCAAGAGGCCCAGAAACTATTGGCCCACACCCCAATAAATCCCTACCCAGGCCTTAAAGTCCTTTAGACGGAATAATGAATATTACTTAATATTTTAACAGCAATAATTAATCACTCAGCAATATACCTTGATGAGAAGGCTCAAGAATTAATATTTATAGATTCCCCCTCTAGAAACAAGGCCATTTAGTGGGAATGTTTAGAATGGATCCTTTTCCTGTAGTTTGGAGCAAGTAAAAAAATCCCTGCCTGTTCAAAAGAACTTAAGCTCCAGACTACAGGAAAAGAATCCCTATTCAGTGGTGACGAGAAGGCAAGAAAGAGGAGGAAGGGAGTGAGGGAGGAGGAAGAGAGGCAGAGAACAAGAAAGATGTGTGACTTTTTTACGTTAAACATTTCTCTAGGGTGATGGACACCTTTAGTCCCAGCACCCAGGAGGCAGAGGCAGGCGGATCTCTGTGAGTTCAAGGCCAGCCTGGTCTACACAGAGGGAGGAGGGAGTTCCAGGACAGGCAGGGCTGTTACACAGAGAACCCTGTCTTGAAAAAAAAAAAAAATCAATTTTATGTATATTAGTGTTTTTTTGTTGTTGTTGTTGTGTGTTTTTTTTGTTGTTGTTTTTGTTTGTTTTTTGTTTTTAAGCTGAGGATCGGAACCTAGGGCCTTGTGCTTGCTAGGCAAGCGCTGTACCACTGAGCTAAATCCCCAACCTTGTATTAGTGTTTTGTCTCTATGCATATCTGTGTTCCACGTGTAAGCCTCACGTGTAAGCCTGGTGACATCGAGGTTGGAAGAACACCAGGCAAGCCCTCTACCAACTGAGCTCCATCCCCAGCCCCAATGCATGATTTCTGACTTCGTGAAATTGTCCCTTCTTTCTCTTTTTAAATTTTTTTTATTAGATTTATTGATTTTATTTTTATGTGTACGAGTCTTTGCTTGTATGTATGGATGTGTGTGCACCATGTGCCTAGTGACCACAGAGTCAGAAGAGGGCATTGGATTCGCTAGAACTGCAGTTTATGGGTAGTTGTGAGCCACCATGTGGGTACTGGGACCCGAACCTTGGTCCTCTGTGAGAACAAGAAGTGCTCTGAACTACTGAGCCGTCTCTCCAGCTCTTTCTCTCTCTTTTTTAACAGGAGCTAACAGCCCAAGCTGCCCTTGAACTTGCTCTGTGGTCAAGAAGACCCTTAGACTTCTTAATCCTTCTACCCCACCTCCAGAGTGCTGGGATTACAGTTGTACACCACGTATCCAGCTGGAATCAACCTCAATGTAGGGAAAGGAACAGGGGGCATGTTGGCTGGTTAGCCCCTGATCAAGAGCTCAGAGGAAGATGATACAAGCAAGAAGACCACCTAGGAGTCACCCACCCATGTGGGAGAATTACCTCCCCAAGAGGAGTGAGCTTATGGAGGGATGTTTAGTGCCTCAGCTGCTGATGCAATGTTTGCTGGCCTTGGCTCAAGCTGGGCCCCTCCAGGATTTTGTAATGTCTCCTGCTTCTGTTGACAGTTCTGTTCCAGCTGATTGTCGGAATGGAGTCCATAATCCTTATTGGGTGCTCAGATATGCAAGTGTGGCACGGAGATAAGCAGTCTCTAAGAAGCTGACGGACGGCTTAAAGATAGTTCTGGAAGGAGCTGCCAGGCAAATTTGTAAGGGAACTGACAAAGCCAGGAAAAGCACACAAACACATCCGTCAAACACGCACGAACATGCAGCAGAAATTATTTCCATCTCACTAATCGCAGCCTCAAAGAGGAAACACACGCCTCTGCTAGCAATCTCCTTGTGAAGGGATCCAGCAGGCCAGGTTCATTTTGGGGTCTTATTATGTTCTGCTCTTGGGTAGGTGTGCAAGCAGAAAGGCAAGGAAATCCTATGAAAGAAATTCTAGAAAATCTTCTCGGAGCCCCACTGAATTAGCAGAACTAAGGGACAGCCTCCACCTTGGTGAAAACCCCAAGATGAAGCAAGCGGCTTTGAATGCCACTGTCTTCCTTTGAGATGCCATCACTGTGGGCATCTAAAGGATGCTGTGTGCTCTGGTGCCCTCTGGTGGGCCTCTGCGGCATTGTTGCCTTGAATTACATATTCCAGCTTGGAAATTTGTACAAGTATTCATTCCAGTTGCAAACACCTTAGATTAAGGCCAGTGGTGGCTGGCTCTTTTCTTTTCTTTTCTTTCTTTCTTTTTTTTTTCAAGACAGAGTTTCTCTGTGTGGCTTTGGAGACTGTCCTGGAACTCCCTCTGTAGACCAAGCTGGCCTCAAACTCACAGAGATCCACCAGCCTCTGCCTCCCGAGTGCTGGGATTAAAGGTGTGCGTCACCACCGCCCAGTTCATTTTTTTTTTTTTATAAATCTATTTATTTATTTTACTTTCCATCCGCAATTTCCGCTCTCACTTTTCCTCCCATGTTTTTTGAGACAGGGTCTCCTGAAGCAAAGATTGGCTTTAAATTCACTATGTAGACAGAGGCTGGCCTTGAACTTCTGCTTCTCCTTGCCTCAGCCCCCTTAGTGTTTCTTTTTTACTTTTTTTATTTTATGTGTATGAGTGTTTGTCCATGTCTGTGCACCATCATGCATACAGTACCCATGGAAGCCAGAGAGGGCATCAGATCCCTTAGATTGGAGTTACAGACCACTGTGAGCTGCCATGTGGGTTCTGGGAATTGAACCCTGGTCCTCTGAAAGAGCAGTCAGTGCTCTTAAACCGCCCAGTAATGTCTCCAGAAACTTGCTGCTTATCTATAGTCTTATCTTGAAGGGCTCAAAGATTACATGATGTTCTGTTTCTTCCTTTCTCTTCATGATTTTAGGGTACTTCTAGGCTGCTTCCTAGAACATAATTTCATATTCCTTGTTCTTTTTTTTTTTGAGTTGAGGATCGAACCTAGGGCCTTGAGCTTGCTAGGCAAGCGCTCTACCACTGAGCTAAATCCCCAACTCCCTCCCCCCCCCTTTTTTTATTTTTAAAAAGATTTATTTATTTTACTTTATGTGTGTACATGTTTTGCCTGCATGTATGTATGTACATCATGTGTATGTCTATGCCCTCAGAGTTCAGAAGAGGGTGTTGGATCTCCTGGGACTGGGGTTACAGAGGGTTATAAACCACCATGTGGGTGCTAGGAATTAAACCTGAACTCTCTGCAAGAGCAGCAAGTGTTCTAAAGTGCTGAGCCATCTCTCCAGCCCCTGGTTGTTGTTGTTGTTTAAATAGTTATTAAAAGATTACATCAGAGAGCCGGGCAGTGGTGTTGCATGTCTTTAATCACAGCACTTGGGAGGCAGAGGCAAGCAGATCTCTGAGTTTGAGGCCAGCCTGGTTTATAGAGTGAGTTCCAGGACAGCCAGGACTGCATAGAGCAACTCTGTCTCAAAAGGCAAAAAAAAAAAAAAAAAAAAAAAGACAAACAAAAAATTTACATCAGAGATCTGTCTGTGTGTGTAGGGAGGTGTACATGCACCTGACTATCAGAACATTGGGGATTCTACTGAGTGAATATTAATAAGGTGCTGAGTATCTAGCTGAGTGATGAGAGAGCTTCCTGGAATGTGCAAGTCCAGGATTCTCTCACTGGCACAAGAAAATAATAGTAAGTTAAAACTAGGACTGATGTTGGGCGGTGGTGGCTCACGCCTTTACTCCCAGCACTCGGGAGCAGAGGCGGATGGATCTCTGTGAGTTTGAGGCCAGCCTGGTCTACCGAGTGAGTTCCAGGACAGCCAAGGCTATACAGAAAAACCCTGTCTCAAAAAATTAAAAAAACAAAAACAAACAAACAAACAAAACCTAGGGCTGAGAATGTAGCTCAATTGGTAGCATGTTTGTATAGCATGTGCAAAGACCTGGCTTCATTCTCAGCATTCCATGAAACCACAGTGGCCCATGGCCTGCAATCTTATCCCTCCAGAGAAAGAGGCAAGAGTATCAGTAGCCCTCCTATATACAAATAATAAAAGGGCTGAGAAAGAAATCAGAGAAACATCACCCTTTACACTAGCCACAAGTAATGTAAAATGCAGGATCTAGAGGTCAGGCTATATACTGAGTCTAAAGCCAGCCTGGATTACATAAGATACTGTGTCAAAAACTGAGCGGGGGGGGGGGGGGGGGGGGGGGGGGGGGGCTAGGGATTTAGCTCAGTGGTAGACTGCTTGCCTAGCAAGCGCTAGGCCCTGGGTTCGGTCCTCAGCTCTGACAAAAAAAAAGAGCCGATTGTGGTGGTGCACTCCTTTAATCTTACCCCTCTGGAGGCAGACGCAGGTAGATCTCTGTGTGTTCAAGGCTAGCCTGGTCTACACATCAAATTCCAAACCAGTCAAGGCTACATGGTGAGAACCTAAGTCAAAAGAAAAATTAAAGGTTGAGGGGGCCGGGTAGGAGGGCCCAGCACTCAGGAGGCAGAGGCAGGTGGATCTCTGTGAGTTTGAGGCCAACCTGGTCGACAGAGCGAGATCCAGGACAGCACCAAAAGTACACAGAGAAACCCTGTCTTGAACACACACACACACACACACACACACACACACACACACAGACAGAGAGAGAGAGAGAGAGAGAGAGAGAGAGAGAGAGAGAGAGAGGTGGAGGGAGGGGAAGTTCCAGTCCCAATGTAAAAATAAATGAAATAATTTAATTAATAAAAAAAGACAAAATTAAATTTTTAAATGAACGAAGAAAGAAAGTTTAGTTGGGCATGATGGTACTGCACAGACATCAGAATGACCAGATTTTCTATTTCTTCTATCTGAAAATCTGTGCCTGCATAGTAATGATTCTCTATCCCTTCCCTCTGGCCTGTAGCCAGACTCAGATGACCATAATCAGCTTCTCTTCTATGGCTTCACCCTCATTGGGTTCCACATCTGAGTGGGATCATGCAGTCAGCCTGTGCTTTAATTACTACACTTGACATCATATTCTCCTGATTCAACTGTGTACTGGAAGCTCACTCAGTTTCCCCTTCAAGAGTGAATAAGCACTCCATTGTATAGATTGACCACAGTCCCTTCATCCACTGATATACACATGTTCTGAAAGGACTCTAGCCAGACCACGCATGGCAAACATGGGTCTAGCCGGCCTTGCCCTTCTCCCCCATTCCCTCTGCCTTGCTAGCAACTGTAAGATAACATTCCTAAAGCTAGCCACCAAGGTCCATTCCCTTATCTGGCCACTCCCTCCTCCTGAGGCTGACCACCAAGATCCAGCTATCAAAGCGCTCAAGTCCAGTCATCAAAGCCTCCTCTGGCTCGTCTAATTAACATACCCAATTAAAATGAAACACCTCATCCTAACACTAGATTTCCCCCTTTGCCTTTATAAACTGCTGTTTGTCTATGTGCCACATCTGTCTCCTCTTTATGCAGTAGCAGTCCTTTGCCCCCACCTCCCCTGGCACAAATACCCTTTCTCCTCACCCTTGTTCCCCTTCCCCTTCTCCTTCATCCTCTATCTCCTGTCTTTGACTCTTATTCCCTGCCTTCTGTCCCTCTGGAGCATATAGACCCCCTTGTGCTGAGAACTTGATCTTGGGGTGTCCTGAGCCAATTCCAGTCCTTTTCGTGTTCAGTCCACATCTGGGCTATGGTCAAGAATGCTACTCTCTGTGGCTGGAGAGATGGCTCAGCGGTTAAGAGCTCAGGGTCTCAGAGGACATGGGTTCCATTCCCAGCACCCACATGGCAGCTCATTGCTGCCTGTGACTCCAGTTTCAGGGGATCCAATACCTTCACACAGACCACATATGCAGGCAAAACATGAATGCACATGAAATAAAAATAAATTATACCGGCGGTGGTGGCACATGCCTTTAATCCCAGCGCTGGGGAGGCAGAAGCAGGCGGATCTCTGTGAGTTTGAGGCCAGCCTGGGGTACCAAGTGAGTTCCAGGAAAAGGCACAAAGCTACACAGAGAAACCCTGTCTCGGGAAAAAAACAAAACAAAACAAAACAAAATACAGCATTGTTTGTCTACCTTTAAATTTGTATTGTACCTGCCTGCCTCCTCCCTAGGGCCCTCACAAAATCCCCATAGTCATGTTCCGGCTCAGCTATAGTATCACTTCCCACAATTCCCTGTGGATCACAGGCTATTTAAAGTCATCTGTGTCCTACCCAAGCTCTGGCTGAGTCTCTGCTAGATTAGATTCTTGGGGTAGTTTGAATGAGAATGGCCCCCTAGGTGCATATATTTGAATACTCGGCTCCTCTTTGGTGGGATTGCTTGGGAAGGATTCTGAGGTGTGGCCTTGTTGGAGGAGGTGTATCACTAGGGGCTGGCTTTGAGATTTTCAAAGCCCACACCAGACCCAGTTAGTGTTCTCTCTCTCTCTCCTCTCTCTCTCTCTCTCTCTCTCTCTCTCTCTCTCTCTCTCTCTCTCTCTCTCTCTCTCTCTCTGCCTTGTGGTTGGTTGTGGATCAGATGTGAGCTCTCAGCTATGGCTTCAGCACCATGCCTGCCTGCCTGCCACCATGCTCATTGCCATGATGGTCATGGACTCAGTTGACACCATAAACCCCAATAAACTCTCTTCTGTAAGTTGACTTGGTCATGGTATCTCTTCACAGCCACAGAAAAGTAACTAAGACAATTCTCAGTTCCCCAATTCCCCATCTATTAAAACTAGTCACGTGACTGAGGATCTGGTCATCTCTCTCTCTCTCTGTTTTTTGGGACAGGGTTTCTCTGTGTAGCCCTGGCTGTCCTGGTGCTCTGGAACTTGCTCCATAGTAGATCACGCTGGCCTCAAACTCAAGAGATCCACCTGCCTCTACCTCCCAGCACCACCTGGGTTTTCATCTCTTCTTAGCCTGCCCCTCTAGGTCCCACACTGGCTGCTATGCCTGGGGAAGTCAAAGAGCAGCTGCTGACCAGTCAGCTGCCCCGCACACCCACCGTCCTTGATATCAGCCCCAGCTCCAGCTCCTTTGGGCCAACTGGACCTTATGGATGACAGTCATGGGCTCAGCTATGGGGCATGTAGTGAGTAGTACTCTGACCAGCACCTTCAGTGGGAAAGTTCTAAGCTTTCCCAGCCTGTGTGTTCCAGCAGGCTCCCACATGTCCTGCTACACATCCCCTGCAGTTAGGACCCAGCTCCTATGAGATCTAACAGTTCTGGACTGTTTGACCTATCCCTCTGACCTAGGTAGGAGTCCTAAGTTATGGCCCTGCTTACTCCATCTAACCTCTCAGTGACAGCTCGGCAATGAGATTGTACCTGGGACAAAGTAAGGAAAGGACTTCTCACCTCACAGATTACCAAAAAATATAAATGTTCAATTACAGAGTTTACTTAAAAAAAACAATTCAGGGTTTGGGAATTTAGCTCAGTGGTAGAGTGCTTGCCTAGCAAGCGCAAGGCCCTGGGTTCGATCCTCAGCTCCACAAAAACAAAAAACAAACAACAAAAACAACTTCCAAAAAACCAATTCATCCAAGCCCTTTTTTTTTTTAAAGGTTTATTATGTACAGTGTTCTGCCTGCATGTATGCCTGCGGCCAGAAGAGGGCACCAGATCTCATTACAGATGGTTGTGAGCCACCATGTCGGAATTGAACTCAGGACCTCTGGAAGTGCTAGTGTTCTTAATCGCTGAGTCATCTCTTCAGCCCCGCTTCTCTTTAAGATTATTTAATGTGCACCCATGTTTTGCCTATACACCTGTATGTATTCTACATGAGGGTGTTGGATCCCCTAGAACTTGATTTACAGTTGTGAGCTGCCATGTGGGTGGGTGCTGGGAGTTGAACCCAGGTCCTCTGGAAGAGCAGTCGGTGCTCTTAACCACTGAGCCATCTCTCCAGCCCCTCACGCCTTTTTTTTTTTTTTCTTTCAAATATATGACTATCTTGGGTTGAACAGTTTTCTGTGAATTTGTAGCCACCAAAAGTTGTGAATATCTAACCTGGAAACAGAGCCTATACAAAGGGATCAGGGTTGCCATAATCTGTCATTCGTTTCCTTTATTACATTTGTGTCTGTGTACATATGTGCCTGTGTGAGCCTTTGTATATCCATGTGTTGTGTGTCTGAGTATACACATGTATATGTCGATGAATGTGTGTATATTTACATGTGTACACATGGGTATGTGGTTGAAGTGTGAACATTCTGAATGCACTGATGCACACAGCTATTGGTTCACATGAGGTAGAGCAGAACATCACTGAACTGGAAGCCCACTATTTTACCTAGGCTGGCTGACCAATGACCTCTTGGGATCCCTTGTCTCTGCCCCCTAACGCTGAGGCTACGGGTAGCTGCAGCCATGTGCGGCTCCTTACACAGGTCCTGGGGGTTTGGATTCATGTTTACAGAGCAAGCACTCTTCTCCAGGGCGCCTTCCCGATGCTGAAGCAGCAGCTTACACATCCCATTCGTAATCCCTTTTTCCTATTAGTGTTTGAGAACCCTTGTGCTTTAGTGATGTACCTGTACATGCACCTGATAGTCGGAGTGAATCTCAGTAAAAACAGAAAGCTGCTTTATGCTTACACAGGTAAGCACACCTGTGCAATCAAGACAAATGAATAATCTTCTTTTAAAGGATGAATATGTTAGGCAGAATTGGTTTTACATTTACCTAAGTTTTCTTGCCCCTGGGAAGTGAGAATTATCATTATAATACTTTGGTCAATACAGACCAGGCCTAACTCATGATGGGGGACGTGGGAAGTGGGGAAGTGGGAATCCACTTGTGTGAACAGTGTCTCCCAAGCTTGCAAGCAGGAAGACAGACCAAAAGGAACTTTAAGAGCCAACGGTGCCGGGCGGTGGTGGCGCACACCTGTAATCCCAGCACTCGGGAGGCAGCCAGGTGGATCTCTTTGAGTTCAAGGCCAGCCTGGTCTCCAAATTGAGTTCCAGGAAAGACGCAAAGCTACACAGAGAAACCTTGTCTCGAAAAACAAAAACAACCAGTATGAAAAAGGGCCAATGGTTAAGAGCATGGGCTGCTCTTCCAAAGGTTGTAGGTTTGTTCCTAGCAGTAACTCAAGTTCCAGGGGTATCTATGGCACACAGACATAGACATACATTCAGGCAAACCACTCATACAAATTAAAAAAAAAAAAAAAAGCCAATATAGGGCCAGTAATATGACTCTGGGTAAAAGCACTTGCTGACTTGTGTCCAGTTGTCCTGACCTCTACAAGCATAGTCTGTGCCCATGTGCATTCAAAAACTATTCTGTGCCCATGTGCATTCAAAAACTATCTCCCAATTTTGATAAAAATGAAGTTACCAAGCAGTGGTAGTACATGACTTAAACCCTATTTATTGTTTTTGAGGCAGACAGACAGACCTGAGTTTGAGACCAACCTGGTCTATAGTGAGTTCCATGACAGCCACAGCAACATAGAAACTGTCCCCAAAACCAAAATGACAAAGCAAAATTCCCTAATGGAACAACTAATTATAATGTAGACAAGCACTCTGGTACTCAGTGGGCACAAAAAACAGGTGTATCAATCTAGGGCTCCTACCAGTTACAATTCATTAACAAAGTAAGATCTCACAATACAGGACTTCTCACAACACCTCTTGTCATAGTTCTGACGGGGGCTGGAGAAATACTCCTGAAATGAGCACTTGTTACTCTTGCAGCACATCCATACTGGTTCACAGCCATCTCTAGTTCCTTTTCTGGGGGAATCCCTGGGGACCAGGCATGCACGTGGTGCACACATTCACGCAAACATTTAGAAAAGGAGGTGGTGGTACAAGCCTTTAATCCCAGCACTTGGGAGGCAGATAGATGTAGGTGGACCTCAGTGAGTCTGAGGACAGCCAGGGCTACACAGAAAACCCTGTCTTGAAAATCAAAACCAAAACTCTGACCGGAAGAGACCAGGAATACACATGGCACACAAAATGCATATACTGTACCATGTCTGGCTCATGAGGCTTTTCATGAGCTGGATTACAGCCACTATGTAATAGCATACAAAGCATGCGTATCTTCTGCCAAGAACTGGGATGGGATGATGAATGTATTCTGTACACTGAGACTCAAACACACAATTTCAGGATTGGAAGATGAGCTAACAGCTAAGCAGAAATGGTTTACAACTGAAAGGACTCATTTCCACATAATTTTAGCTTTGATCTGTTCAGTCAGGATGATTCCGCCTTTTTTGGTGTGTGTTTTTTGAGATAGGACTTCTGTGTAGCCCTGGCTGTCGTCCTAGAACTCAGACCCACCTGCCTATGCCTCCTTGGGATTAAAGGTTTGGGCCACCACTGCCTGGCTGACTCCACCATTTTTTAATCTGTTAAGGGTGGAAGAAAATTCAACAGGAGAGCTGGGTGTGGTGGTACATGCGTATATAATCCCAGCACTGGGAAGCAGAGGCTGGCAGATCTCTACTGAGTTAGAGAAACCCCGCCTCAAAATAATTTTAAAAAAATTGCAACAAAGCAAGATACTACTAATGAATCCAAAGCCAAGAATGCTGGTCCAAAACTGCGAGGCCAGGCCCACAACATATACCACTCCCTTGCAACCCCACTCTGTAAGAGGTAAAACTATACCCACAGTAAAAGCCAGCCATGGCTGTGTGTGCCCAAAATCCACCACCAGCTGGGGCAAGGGTATAAACAGCATGATCCAGAAGCTCACTAGATGGCTAGCCTAGCATATGGGTTTCAGAGCCTCTTACTGAAAGGGTCAGAGGAAGATACGGAATACCTCTAAAGTACTCACTCAATATACGAACACACAAAAGACACAAAGAAACACATGAAGTTGTTTAATTAGGTTGTTAGCAATTTAGAAAACCAGTTTGTGAGGATACATCCCGTTCGTTAGAGAGAACTGAGATCGCAGGTAGCCCTGGAGCTGAGGAACAGCTTTGATCTTTGGCAAAATCTGCGAGTCCACAGCTTTCTGATCAGCCTTTCGCTGCTCTGTAATCTCGTATTTCTACACAGAGAAAAGGAAACATTTAGAAGCAACACTCCCTACAAACAGTCCTACTTCTCAGGGACTGATAAACTGATAAAAGCAACTTAACCCCCCTCCCCCATCCACTCTAAGAGCAGCAGACCAAGGATAACTGAGGTCACCCTTGCCATCTACAACAACCCACTCAAGGTGACTGCTCCACCCTCACCTCCTTCTCGGTGTCGAAGATCTCCCCCTCCTGGTGCCTGGGCTTGCGCAGCTGCTTCTTCTTGAAGTAAGCGTCAGTCAGGTGTTTGGGGAATTTTAACCTTGCTGATATCAACTTTTGTAGAGGTGGCGATGACAAATTTCTGGTGTGTTCTTCGCAGAGGAACTCTGTTGAGGGCAAGAGGTCCTAAGGGAAAAATTTAAATTAGAAGGATCCGAGTTTGAAAAATAAGAATTAAGATCTGGTCTGTGCATAGTGAGGGAGAGGAAGGTGGATCTCGGTGAGTTTAAGGCCAGACTGGTCTACATAGTGAGACCCTGTTTCAAACAAGCAGACAAAAAGGTTAACTGGGGCATGGGGGCAGAGACCTAAAAAGATGGCTCAGTGGTTAAATAATGCACTCTCACAGAAGACCCTTAATTGGATTCCCAGCATCCACAGAGGGTCCACAACTGTCTAATTTGGAATATGCCATCTGCTCCAAAACCTGTCTATGCAGAGCTTTTCTCTCACCCTGCCTTTTCAAGGGACCCAGGTGAGAAGAGGGCCATCTTTTAAACGGGCTGGCTGAAATTATAGAGTATATGCCTGTCTGGAATCATTCTCTCTCCTGACCGATGTCCTTGAGATCTGCCTGTCTGTCTCCTGAGCACTGGGATCAAAGGCGTGCTCCACCTCACCCAGCCAACATTCACTCTTCACCTTTCTAGAAACCCCCATGCCAGTCTGTACAGCTCCAAGCATATCATGGGGCCAAAGAGTCGTCACACTGCTATCAAAACGTGCAGCACAGAGGGAGCACTCAGAATCAAAGTGTCCCGATCCTGTTGCTTTCTCTACCTGGCACACTGTGTAGAGTACATCTGCACATGCCATACTACACACAGTACACGAGGTAGAGGGGAGGGTTCAACCTGCACAAGTCCCCTCTTCTCCTTGTACTGTGTAAGTCCCAGGGATCAACGTCGGTCTCTCAAGTAAGCATTTATTTACCCACTAGGCCACAGCTTTAAATTAAACCTGACTGCTGTAGCAGTGGCCGGTGAGACAGCAAGACAGGAAGGCCTGAATTGTCCCGACCTCCATATGGGCTGTATGTACCTCCTACCACAAAAATTTAAGGGTGGGTCTCAATTTCACAGCAGGAAGGCTGAGGCAGGAGGGGTACAGTTAAGTCTGAAGTCAGCTGGAGCTATACGGCAAGCCTAGTCAACAGTCAAGCCGGCAACAGTGACTGGCACCTGTGATCTCAACACTTAGGAAGCAGAAGGATTAGGACAAGGCTATCCTGGGCTCCATGATACCCTTCGAAAACAAAAATTACTAAGGATTTTCTGTCTTACCTGTCACAAGTAGCAAGCCACTGCCCAGCTGCTTCAGGAAAACCACTCTCTGGAAGTCAAACAGAAAGTGACATTTAGCAAATGAACCCCAACTTCTGAATTAACCAAAACACAAAGTCAGTAAAGAAAGGTCTAGGGCAGTGGCTCTCAACCTTCCCAATGCTGGGACCCTTTAATACAGTTCCTCATGTTGTGGTGACCTCTAACTGTACAACTGTTGCTACTTCGTAACTGTAACTTTGCTACTGTTATGAACTATAATGTAAATATCTGATGTGCAGATGATTTAAGGTGACTTCAAAGGGGTCAAGACCACAGGTTGAGAACCACTGGTCTAAAGGCAGTTGTGAGATCACACACATATAATCAATCCAGCACTCAGAAAGTAGAAGCAACAGGATCATGAGGTCTTCTCAAAGATTTTTTTTTGGGGGGAGGGGGAATAACCCACCAAAAGGCAACTTCTATTCACACAGTCCAAGTAAGGAAGTAAATTACATGTACAATTCACACAGCACATATAAAGGTTACACAACATTCACAGTAGGTAAAAAAGCAGCATGTACTAGTACTAGGCAAGCAAGGACTAACCTCAGAACATAAATCACAAATCCCCCCTACCACCACAGAAAACAAGCCTATTATCCAGCCCCCTGTGGACACTGCTCACCTTGCCCCTGTGGCGCCCGGTGAGGATGATCAGGACGGTCCCAGGAGTGATGCTGGCCCGAAGCTTTCTTACGTGCTGACTGAAGGGCTTTTTGCCATGGCTCAGCAGCTTCCGAGGCACATCTTCGGTAGGATAATACCTGGGCTGGAGAGAGTACAAGAAATCTACTCAGACCAAGAGGGCTGAGTTCAGAGACACAGCCTCCTAAACCCCAAAAAAGCACCAGGAACATGAAAAGGAATCTCTATACCTTGGATAGCCCCTCTAAGCCAAACTGAGTGTTTCTCTGTAGACCAGGCTGGCCTAGAACTCAAGAGATCCATTTGCCCCTGCCCCTCCCGAGTGCTGGGATTAAAGCCTGGCTTAAGATTCACTTATGTTTATATGTCCTTCTGTGTGGACATAAGTGCAGGTGCGCAGGCCAACACTGCCCTGAATCCTACTAAAGCACTTCTTCAGAATGTTTCAACGAGGTATGGAGGAGGCAGGACAACAGGAAATTTCATGTCAGCCCTTTCTCAAGCACAAGAACAATGGGGGAAACATGGTTTGTTTTCCCACGAAGATAAAATATGTCAAACCTCTTCTACCTCAGCAGACTCTCAGCAGCAGAAACACAACTGACACCCATTTATTTATCCACAAAGGAAAACATACAGCACAAAAATAGACAGTGGTACCAGCTTGTTGAATTAACTCACACAATCCCGGCTTGCAGTGCTCTGGTGTGCTGGACCCCCACTGAGCCACACACACCAGCCCGACAACTCACACCTAAGTACACCCAATGGACATAGCCTCTCTTTCACCTAACCCTGAGAAAAGTAACACAACCTACCAAAAGTTACCACGCAAACTTAAGAGCCCAGAATCACCTCTTCTAGCAATCTGGAACAAACACACGAACACCCACCCACCCAAGAAACCCACACCTCCACATCCTTCAAATTTAAATCCAACCCCCACCTCCTCCAGCTCCTACCATTTTTCGTAGCTTCACCACCCGGGTACCGCCGTTCTTGTCACCACCAACCGGTTTTGTGACTGTAGCAAGGACCTTCTCCTTTTTCTTCTTTTCAACCTGCAAAGACAAACGCGTCAAGAAGGAGTGCGGCAGACAACCACCCTTTACGGGGAGGTGGTGGTGGAGCATTTCCTTCCTTTCTTACCTTGGTTTTTGCAGCGGAGTACTTTCTTTTGTACAAGGCCTTTCTGGAATACATAGCAGATCGGGAGTACCTGCCAATTCCTCTAACCAGGGCTGGGTTCCGGCTGCAGTGGGGCTTCCCCTTCTTGGTCTTTTTAACCTTAGGGTCACCCTTTTTGGCGGCTCTGGCATCACCGCCAGCCTTCTTGGCCGCAGGTTTCTTCTCTTTTGTGCTAGGCTTTTCGCCCTTTTCACCCGCCATCTAGTGATGTCGAAAAATAATAAAGGCATTTCACCAATCACCCGTAACAAGCCAGTACCCAAACTAACCTGCTGCTTGCAACAGGTCTGCCTCCCAGACGCCACACGTGTCAACGCCTAGGACCCTTAGTTTTCTGCCGAAAACTTAGTGGTTCATTATTTTATTCTCCCATTCTGTGAATCAGAAAACCTAAGACAGCCTTTGGGGGAATCCACCCAGCAAGGAAGCCCCTGCTTCAAGCCCGTTGTCCCATTTTACTGTGCGACCCTCTTCAGTGCCACTAGCCTACAGGCAGAGGCCAGGCAATGGTTCGGGGCCACGGAGTTGCTCTAGCACGGGACACTATGACAGGCCCAGGGCAACGGGCCTGCCATAAATCCAAACCCATGCACTTGCTCGGAACTTTTGAAGACCACTCTCTCCGCGGTCCCCAACTCGGCCGAGAAGCCAAAAGGGGCACTCTCCGAGCGACTTCCGGGGGGAGCCGCGGAAGCAGTTTCTCACTTCAGTCGCAAAACCCAACGTGGCCGAGGCGACCTCTGCGGAGTTCTGGAACCCCGACCCCGGCTAAGGGGACGCACCTCGCCGCACAGACCCTCTAAGATTCCCCAGGCTACGGCGGCCGGTAAGGCCCGGCGGCCGTCTCAGGCGCTACGCTCGCTCTGCGCCCTCTTCCAACCCACGCCGACAGAAATGATGCTCCCGAGAGACGTGGCGAGTGACCTCGACCATAGCGGGCCCCGGGCGGTGGCCCTCGGACGTCCCCCGCCTTCGGATGGACGAAGATTGGGGTCCCGAAAGCGGCTCTCGCACAGACGCCCGCCATTCCTACCTTGCAAGATGGGAAAGAGAACTAAAGCCCCGGCTTCCGGTCTATAAGCAATGACGGGAGGTGTCCAAGATCACTTCCTTCCTGTGTGGGACATCATGGGAAATGTAGTTTTTCTTACACCGTGGGCACTGCAACAAACCCTGACTGGGGAACGATTTTCCTTAAGCGGTCAGGGCGGATGAGAGGGCTCAGCGAGCAAAGGCGCTTTCTTCCAAAGTTATGATCAGAACTTGACCCTTGTGGTGGAAGTCGAGAACGGGCTTTACAGAGTTGTCCTCTGACCTCCATGAACGCTCACACACAAATTGGTAGTTAAAAAAAATTAAAAATTAATAAAAGAGTGTTTGTTCATATTAAAAGTTAAACTAAGTATTCTTTGAAAAATAAACAACCGAGTATATGTGACAGTTCCTTGTTTTTTCGATTATATTTTTATTCATTTTAGGTGCATGTTTATGTATGTGGGTGTGGGTGCACACCACAGCATGCAAGGTGGAGGTCAGAGAACACCTTGGAGGAGTCTGTGCTCTGCTTCTTGGAGGAGTCAGTGCTCTGCTTCCAACCACGAGTCCTAGGAATTCAACTCAGGTCATCACACCGGCGGTACAGATCACAGCTCTTTTCTGCTTCACAGTGCTTAGAACAGCATGTACACATTATTTCGATACTCCTGATTCAAATTCCTATTGTCTTCTATTTGTTACCTGTTGCTAGTGGTAACTTGGCTTTCTATGTATGTGTGTGTGTGTGTGTGTGTGTGTGTGTGTGTGTGTGTGGGTGTGTGTGGGTGGGTGGGTGTAGGTCACAGGACAACTTACAGGATTCAATTCTGTAGTTCCACCTTGTGGGTCCTAGGGATGGAACTCAGAGGAGTTTTTTTGGTTTGGTTTGGTTTGGTTTTTCGAGACAGGGTTTCTCTGTGTAGCTTTGTGCCTTTCCTGGATCTTACTCTGTAGCCTAGGCTGGCCTCGAACTCACAGAGATCCACCCTGCCTCTGTCTCCCGGGTGCTGGGAGTGTGCCATCATTGCTCGGCTGTTAGTTTTTCTTAAGATTTATTTATTATGTATACAGTGTTCTGCCTGCAGGTATGCTTGCACACCAGAAGAGGGCACCAGATTTCATTGTAGATGGTTATGAGCCACCATGTGGGTGCTGGGAATTGAACTCAGGACCTCTGGAAGAGCAGTCCGTGCTCTTAACCTCTGAGCCATCACTCCAGCTCCTCTCCCCCTGCCCTCCCACCTTTTGTTTTTTCAGGACAGTGTCTCTCTATGTAGACCAGGCTGGGCTCTAATGCACAGAGATCTGCCTGCCTCTGCCTGTCAAGTACTGGGATCTACGGCGTGCAGTCCATGCCCCCCTCAATCTTATTATCAGTGATTGTACTTTATGGCAGTCGAGAATCATTTGCTGTCCAGGTACAGCCTCAAGGAGAAGCTTTGACATTTGTCTCTCTTGCTCTCCTTTTTTTAAGAATGGGAGTGTTGGGGATTTAGCTCAGTGGTAGAGCACTTGCCTAGCAAGCGCAAGGCCCTGGGTTCGATCCTCAGCTTAAAAAAAAAAAAGAATGGGAGTGTTAGCACCTTTTTAAAAATTCTGTTATTTAGCTAGTTAGCTAGCGTGTGTGTGTGTGTGTGTGTGTGTGTGTGTGTGTGTGTGATGTATGCACATGTATGAAGGTGTATGCGAGCGTGCAGGGAACCCATGCATGTGTGAAAACCACAAGAGCACCCTGTCCTCTAGCACTCTGTGCCCTGTCTGCTTGAGACAGGATCTCTTTCTGAACCTGAAGCTTGTTGTTTTTTGGAGGGGGTTGGTTGGGAGGCCAGCAAGCTTCACGGATCCTCCTGTGGTATATGACTGCTGAGGATCCGAACTCAGGGCCTCATGCTTCCTCCTGCCCTTTAAGACCTCCTCTCAGCCCCTCAGCGCCTGTGTGTGATCTCAGCAGCTGTTGCTGCAGAAAAATGTCACCAATGAAGTACGGAGTTGCTCACTGAAGAACCAGACAACAGGCTCTGTAAGTGACTCATGCTAGAACAGTAGTCTAATGTCTCAAGGTGCCGTTTTCCCGAACATAGGAAGAAAGGGAGGGGGGAAGGGAGGGAGGAGAGGGAGGAGGGAAAAGTTTGACGTCAGTCTTTCACTTATCATGTGGAGTCCTAGACATGTGCAATGATCCGATACTGAAGTAAAAGCATAACTGAGCTCCCTCTTGTGTTTGGTTGTGGTATTGCAGAACGCACAACTATAACGTTAAAAATTATTAAATTCCTCTTTCTAATTTTTGAGGACCAAGCTGGCCTCAAACTCCCAAATACTCTCCTGCCTCTGTCTACCAAATTCTGGGATTAAACATGTAAACCACTACATGCAGAACCTGTTTTTACTTTAAAAAATTGTCTATTTATCATGTTTATGTCTCAAATAATGATAATAGTAATAGCCAGACAATGGTGGTGCACGCCTTTAATCGCAGCACTCGGGAGCCAGAGACAGGTGGATCTCTGAGTTCCAGGCAAGCCTGGTCTACAAAGTGAGTTCCAGGACAGCAAGGACTGAACAGAGAAACCCTGTCTTGAAAATAAATAAAGTAAAGGGTTTGGGGATTTAGCTCAGTGGTAGAGCGCTTGCCTAGCAAGCGCAAGGCCTTGGGTTCGGATCCTCAGCTCCAAAAAAATAAAATAAAATAATAGTAGTGATAATAATAAATAAACAAAATAGAAAAAATCTTAATATGTTATACATTTTTAGTGTAGGTGGAAATGTTTGTTTATTATATGTTATATATGTTCAGGGTAGGTGGGGAATGTGTGTTTATATAGATAAAGAGAAAACTGTGGCAGTGTAACAACAAGCCATTAACACCGATGGCAATCTGATCCTGGTGTTGGGAGGTTACTTGGGAGGATAAGGCAGGAAGCTAAGAAGTTCAAGACCAGCCTACCTACAGAGTGAGTTCAAGGCCAACCTGGGCTACTTAGTGAGACCTGGTCTCAAAAAATAAAAGGAAGCCAGGCAGTGGTGGTACACACCCTTGATCTCCGCACTCTGGAGGTAGAGGCAGGCCTATCTGCAGATCTCTGGGAGTTCAAGGCCAGCCTGGTCTACATAGTCAGATCCTGTCTCAAAGAACAAAGCGAAGAGTGCTGAAGAGATGGCCCAGCACTCGCTGCTCCTGCAGAGGACACAAAGGGGGTTCCCAGTGTAAAGCAGAGCATTTGTGGAGGTCAAAGGACAACTTGTGGGAGTTGACTCTCTTTTTCCACTTTGTGGGTTCTGAGGATTAAACTCTGATCATCAGACTTGGCAGCAAGTACTTCTTTCATCTCCTGAACCATTGTGCTGGACCCTGGTTTTTAGATTCATTTGTTTATTTTTATGTGTGTGTCTGAGTGTATATCTATCCATCTATCTACCTATGTACTTATATAGATAGATATAGATAAATATGTATAAGAAGATAGATAATAGGTCGATACAGATAGCTAGCTAGCTAGCTAGGTAGATAGATACCACATATGTGCAGAAGCCCCAGGAAGCCAGTAGAGAGTGTTGTGCCCCCTGGGACTGGAGTTACAGGCAATTGAGAGTTGACCATGTGGATGCTGGGAACTAAACACAGGTCTTCTGAAAGGGCAGTGTATTAGTCAGGGTTCTCTAAATTAACAGAACTTATAAAATGAATCTATATATAAAGAAAGGAGATTTATTAGAATGGCTTACAGGCTGTGGTCCAGCTAATCCAACAATGGTCCAAGAATCCAATAGTTGTGATATTTTGTTTATGCTCTAAAAAAGCTTGCCTGGAGATCAGATGGTGGAGCTAGCCACTAGTTAACCATACAGCTCAGGCAGTGGTGGCACACATCTTTAATCCCAGTACTTGGGAGGAGGAAGCAGGAATATCCAGAGTTCAGGGCCACTTTGGGCTACATGAGATTGAATCCCCTCTTCTCAGATTTCTCCTCTTTTTATCCTCTCTGCCTGCGAGCCCCACCTATTTCTCTCAACTGCTTCACTATTGACCATTCAGCTCTTTATTAGACCATCAGGTGTTTTAGACAGGCAAAGTAACACAGCTTCACAGAGTTAAAAAAATCAACATAAACAAAAGTAACACACCTTAAAATAATATTTTGTATACAACAGTCCTTTACCTTCCCCTAGACATATATGCATTGTACATGTCTGATGGAGAATGCAGGTCAAAGGTGGCCAACAAGGCAAGCTCAGGAGCCACCTGTTCAGGCCCATTGATCAGGACAAATAGCACCATGATTTTTCACATTTGCTCAGTCCCTTTGTGGCCTTGGAGGTGTACAGGGCTGCTTCTATTTCCTCCCCAGCTGCTCTCAACTGGAGGAGGAAATTAAGAGGGGATGGCATGTGCTTCAGAAGGGCTCGGGTTATCCTAGAGTCCCATGATAGGCCGGCAGGTCCCATCCATGGTGCCAATCATCTGTCCTCATTAGCTTGCAGGAGTTCATGGTTTTTTAATCTTTTCTATATACACACAAGTAAGTGAACATTCCTCACCAGGCTTTCTATCCATGTACTTTCATGTCCTGGTTGTTAGCCTCCAAGTTATAGTCCAGGACACAGATTCCATAGAACACCTCAACTCATTCCCACTAATAAGCAGGCAGAAGCCATTCCTCCTGATGGAGGTACGCAGAGGTACAACCAAACCATGACTGCGAGGCTAGACCAGTACTCTTGCTCTGGAGTCTGTATCTGTGTCTAGAAAGTTCCTTGTATGTTTCATCTAATTAAAGCCCAGCAGGACAGACCTTTAACCCAACTACAGCTGCGAAGTTGTTTGGAGTACCAAAAAGGCTGCATGTTCTTCCCTCTCCTCTCCCCAAAGAGTGGGACAGATCCCCAAAGGGTGGGACAGCTGTCCTAGGTACCCCACCTCCCAAGTTTAGATGTTCACTTCTTGAACTTTAACAAGCATTAACCAAAATCTCCCCACCTTGTTTAGAGCAGCTCACATCTCAAGGGCAGAACAGTTTTCTGGGTTTGACAGCGGATTGCTTTTGGACCCGAGTGGGGATGCAGGTGGCACCCTTGTCAGATCCAGGTCAGTCATCACCAAGTCCAATACTTTCCCTTGTGTTTTCCATGCCTTCTGCTCTTCAAAAGTTGTCACCTTCACTGACGTCTTTTGTACCTGTCTAGAACGTGCTAGGTAGATTAAGTGTCATGGCTCCTTCCACCTCAAGAACTCAAGTCTTCAGGTGTCGATGCTGTGTGGCATATGATGTAACTCTTAACATTTCCAGGCTTCATTGGGTTGGGGAAACATTTTGAATTATTTGATTATCTAAGATAATCTTCACAGCTTCAAGACTGATAGCACTTAAGGAGTCAGTGCCAGGCACTTGATTGAGGCCAGCTCCGACTAGTGAGGAGTTTTTCTCTTTGCGTCTGGCATCTCAAATTTAGATGTGAAATGCAGACTTAAATGAATTGTCTGATGTTTCAGCGACCTGATTTTTGAGTCTGTATACACCAGGCTTGGTCTTGAACTCAGATCCAATCTGTCTCTACCTTCTGGGTGCCAAGATTAAAGGCAAGCACCACCATGCCCAGCTTAAAAGCTGTAACAGGTCTATAGAATTAGACCCTCCGTCCAAGGAGAGCAGTGTTGGAAGAACTGGTTCCTGAATGCCATCACCCAGGGTACCAAGATCCTCAGGGCTAGAGACCTGGAACAGACCAGAACAGGCTCTGGGGTATCAATTACTGTCAGCAGAGATTGCATCTCCAAAGGGCCGACATCAAAAATTACAAGCCGGAGGTCTCTGGAAGAACTTTGACACACTTAACCTCAGAATGTTAAGTCACAAGCCACACTCAACTCTTCACCCAGAACACTGGTCACGGGCACATGCCACACGTAACAAAGCCTGAGAAAGGCTCTTCCTGTCAGTAGAAAGTTCATAGCAGGAGGTCCTAAGCAAAAACCCCCTGCAACTTTCAACTTACATCAAGAATCTAAGGTGCCTGCTTGCAAGGACACGGTCAGGATCAGGCCTGTGGACCGTTGACATTCACTCATAGGAAGGGGTGGAGGTGGTCTTTGGTGCCTCATCTGAGGTTCTAGCTGCTCTGGCCAGCCTTGGTATGCAATTCTGCTCCAATTGCATGGGAAGCTCCCTGGAGGTACTGAGCTCCCTGGAGGTACTGAAGCTGGGGAGAGGGGAATTGAAGGAAGCTTCTGTCTGTATGGCACGAGGAAGCCATCCATGTTAAGGCTTTGCAAGTGTGGCTGTTTGCGGTCACGTGTCCATAGTTGATCCCTTACCCCACGTGTTTAAGCCAGCCCCCAATAACCTTGTTACTTCCCCAGGTTGAGCACTGTTGAAGTGACACTTTGGGGTTTGTCATGGGCCAGTGTGGAAGGTGAGTAGGCATTCCCAGGGAGGAGTTCAAGTCTTCAGAGGTTAAACACGAGGGTCGGCAGAACCCAGCTTGATTACCTACCTGGAAGGTCAGGGCTAGGTGCTCTCAAGGCTTAGTGGCAGAGACTAGAAGACACTAGGGTTTCTATCAGTTGTACAGCCTAGAATCACCAAAACTTGGATCCTGGGCCCTGGGCAACTTTGCCCTTGTCTTGAGCTCTCAGCCCCACCCACACTGAATTTGACTAGAGACAAGTGTGACAACAGACCTTCAGTTCCCCACCACAGCTCTCTCCAGACAGGGAGACTGACCGACCACGTAAAAGCCATTTGGGTGACCCAAGCAGAGCCACTTCCAAGTAAGGACCAGATCAAGAGACCATAAGTATTAAACTTCTTGAAGCTGCCAGGAGAGCTACAGAGGATGACATATATCCAAGCAAAAAGCTTTCTATGGATTAAGTGCGGGATGGATTAATAATGTCTGCCACTGGAGCAGGGAAGCACAGTGGCTGGTCTGCCATGAACTATCAGGTTTTTACCCTACATACAGGGAAAGTGGGGCTCACCTGAGTCAGGGTTGGTTCCCCTTGTCTTCAATACTGCTCTCTAGAGTTCTTAAGCAAATCAGGATACTGAAAAACTGGCAGAGTCTAAGCATAGGGCAGCAACAACCAAGAGTTTCTCTTGAAGATCTTTGAGAACTTCAGTTTCTATAGCATAGAAGTGGTTTTTGGATACAACATGGAATGGTGAAACTCACCTTAACATGTTGACTCAAATATTCAACATTTTGTTCTGTTTGGGGATCTTAATACACTGTTTTTTTTTTTCCCCAGTGATAGACATAGTCTAGGACAAATACTCTCCCCCACACACTCTGACCCAAAGGGGACACAGCACACACCCAGTGTAGGGATCTCCATAGTCATAGGCTATCCTAAGGAACTAAAGCAACATCAAAGCTGGGTTCTTTTAGCCACTTTGACCAGGTGGTTGATGGAAGTTGGAGCATTCATTGTCATGGGAGCAGGAGATAATTTTTTAAAAAATATTTATTTATTTATTATGTATACAGTGTCCTGCCTGCGTGTCAGATCTCATTACAGATGGTTGTGAGCCACCCTGTGGTTGCTGGGAATTGAACTCAGGACCTCTGGAAGAGCAGCCAGTGCTCTTAACCGCTGAGCCACCTCTCCAGCCCCCAGGAGATAATTTGAAGTGATGACTTTCACCTGTGCTTGGTCAGACCTAATCAGAAAAGTGAGCAGGTGTTGATTTTGGGGAGCTTAAAGGCAGCTGCCCCCTGAGGCAGGATATGTGGTTTATAACACTGTTAGTGCTCATGGCCCCACTACAGAAAGGGCTTGACCAGTCTACATGAGCATCCTCAGTCTCCAAGTCTCAACTGTAGCTGACCGCTCTGGATACTGTAGACCTGTGCCCTCAGCTCTAAGGTAGGTAAGCCAGGAACATGAGAGAAAAAAGGCAGCACAGTTTCCCCCACACCCTGAGACTTCCAACCCAGTGTGCATGCCCCGTGCAAGCCAAGAACAGGGCCAGAACTGGGCACAACTCTCTACAAATGTGTTACAAAGCAGAAAGGTGGCTCTGGGAAGATGGGGCCCTGGTTAAGTTGGGAGTTTGACTTTTAGACGTCAGATTCAGAACAGTGAAGGTTCAGTGGCTCATCGCTGTTGGCTTGAAGATTATTAGCTGAGCTCTGTGAGGTAGGAGGCTCAGGGGCTGGGGCGGTAGCTATACTGACAAACCAAAGATATCAGTTCTCCCTACCCAGGACTGAATTGTAAGTGTGAGTTTAGGCGATGGTGGCACGAACCTTTAATCCCAGCACTCAGGAGGCAGAGGCAGGAAGATCTCTGTGAGTTCAAGGCCAGCCTGTCCTACAGAACAAGTTCCAGGACAGGCTCTAAAGCTACACAGAGAAATCTTGTCTTGGAAAAAAAAAAGTGAGCTTAGATTTGCCATCTTCTTGTGGGGAGGAGGCAGGGCAAAGGCCCAGCCTAATACATGAATCTCTGTTCAGAGAGGACCCTCAGTCTTTAAGAGTAGAATATCTGCCGGGCGGCAGTGGCTCATGCCTTTAATCCCAGCACTCAGGAGGCAGAGGCAAGAGGATCTCTGTAAGTTCGAGGCCAGCCTGGTCTACAGAGTGAGATCCAGGAAAAGCACCAAAACTACACAGAGAAACCCTATCTCAAAAAATAAAAACAAACAAACAAAAAGGACTAGAAGATCTATTTGGTCTGTAGTCACTGAAGTTTATCACTTAAAGACTCTTGACTGCTTGGGAGAGCCCCACTGAGTGAAGTTCCCCACCAATGATGCCAGTTCCTAACATCGAGTGAACCTGAGCCTGTGGTGATGCTTTGATTGTGCTCTAACAAATAAACCATGCCTGGAGATCAGAGGGTAGAGCTAGCCACTAGTTAACTATAGGGGCTAGGCATTGGAGGAGGAGGAGGAAGCAGGGAAATCAGGAGTTCAAAGCCATCCTGGGCTACACAAGATTGAATCAGTCTAAAAGACAAACAGAGCGAGGCAGTGGTGGTGAGTCACACCGTTAATCCCAGCACTAGGGAGGTGGAAGCAGGAAGCTCAGGAGTTCAAGGCCACCCTGGGCTACACGAGACTGAATCTGTCTAAAAGAGAAACAGAGCCAGGTGGTGGAGCTCACGCCTTTGATCCTAGCACTTGGGATCTCATGCCTTTGATCCCAGCACTTGGGAGGTGGAGACGGGAGGTGATATGGCTGAGTGGAGAGAGGAATATAAGGTGGGAGGAGACAGGAGCTCAGCCCCATTTTGGTAAGAACTATCTGGTGGCTGGCTGCTCTGCTTCTCTGATCTTTCAGCCTTTGCCTCGATATCTTGCTCCAGGTTTTTATTGTAAGACAGAGAGGATCTGTTGCAGTCATGTCTGCTGCGGTTACAGCTCTAGCCACTTCCTATGGTTCGTCGGGTGCACGGTCCAAATCTGACTCGGACAATGAGGGCAGTCAGTGTCTGCTTCCAGCCACCAACTCTCTCATGCACTTGGCCAAATTGCCTTCAGCCAAGCCCTCTCCGACAGTGGCAGTGGACTTGGCTCCGGAGGTGGCAGTTAAGGAAGATTTGGAGACTGGAGTTCACCTTGATTCTGCTGTTAAACAATATGAGACCATGTTTGCTGCTGAGTTTGGACCAGAAAATCCCTGGAGAACACAGCAAATAGCTGCTCCTAGAAATATACTAGTGTCTGCTAAATATATTGGTTCTGTGGAAGAAGTTGGAAAAGAATCGAGGCTTAACTGTATTTGAAACTGGTCAGAAGAAAATGGAAAAGGGGAAAAGGTTCAAAGAAGAGGCTGCATCTAACACTGATGGTTTCTTGGGACTCTGGGCAAAATATGTGGATGAAAAAGATGTAGCCAAACCTTCAGGAGAAGAACGAAAGGAGTCGGATGGAGTCACAGCAAAGAGGCTGAGAAATGCCAACAGGAAGAGGAGAGACCTGGGGAAAGAAGTGTATGACTATCGCGGCAGGTCCTACCTGCACATACCTCGGGATGTTGGTGTTAATCTTCGATCATCTGCGTCACCCAGAATATGTTAGCTTCCCCAAAAAACAAATTCATGTGTGGTCTGGACACACACAGGGTGTCAGTGCAGTCAGGCTGTTTCCTCTTTCTGGGCATTTGATGCGGTCTTCTTCCATGGACTGTAAAAGTAAGCTATGGGAAGTTTATGGAGACCGGCACTGTCTGAGAACATTTACTGGTCACAGTAAAGCTGTGAGGGACATCTGCTTGAACGCTGCAGGGACACAGTTTCTCAGTGCGGCCTATGACGGGTACCTGAAACTCTGGGACACAGAGACGGGACAGGATTTACAAACGGAAAAGCACCCTGTTGTGTCAAGTTCAATCCTAATGAAGACAAGCAAAATCTCTTTGTGGTGGGGATGTCTGACAAAAAGATCGTGCAGTGGGACATCCCCAGTGGAGAGATTGTTCAGGATTATGATCAGCATTTGGGAACTGTGAACACCATTGCTTTTGTTGACGAGAATGGAAGATTTGTCAGTACATCTGATGATAACAGTCTAAGAGTTTGGGAATGGGATATCCCTGTGGATTTCAAGTGCATAGCAGAGCCCAGTATGCACTCAATGCCTGCGGTGACTTGGTCTCAGAATGGAAAATGGCTAGCATGCCAGTCAATGGATAACCAAATCTTCATTTTGGGAGCACGGAACAGATTCAGATGAAATAGAAAGAAAAATTTTAAGGGCCATATGGTAGCAGGCTACGCTTGTCAGATAGACTTCTCACCAGACATGAGCTATGTGATTTCAGGAGACAGAAACAGAAACTTAAACATTTGGGACTGGAAGACCACCAGACTCTACAGTTGGTTTAAAGCTTACGATGAAGTGTGCTTAGGTGTGGTGTGGCAACCCTGTGAGACGTCCAAGGTCATCATGTGTGGTTGGGATGGCCTCATTAAATTGTGGGATTAATAGGATTAGAACTTTCACAATCTGAAAATTTTTGATCCAGTGTCATATTTAACTAATTAATAAAATGTGTTGGATGACAATTTGGTTTAGAAGTAATCTTTTCATGTTTGGCCACATGAAAAGGAGTGGAGTTGCCGGCAAGGAGAGGGCAAGAGGAAATGAGCTGAGGGGGAGCTTTCTTCTTCCATGTCCTTTAAGTAGGCCACCAGCTAAAGGCGTGGCCCAGATTGGAGGCATGTCTTCACATTTCAAAGATCCAGATCTGAAGTGACTCTTCTCAAGTCAAATGATCTAACTGAGCAAAAACCTCTCACAGGTGTGTCCAGCCATTTTGGGCTTTTAGTTAATTTTAGATACAGTCATGTTGATGACCAAAAATAGTCCTCAAAAAAACAGTAAGCATTTAAACCTTGGAGCCATCTCCCCCAACCCTGTTTTTTTTTTGGAGACAAGATTTTGCTATGTAGCCTCAGCTAGACTGGTGCTTGCTAAATAGCCCAGCCTGGCCTCAGACTCTCAACAATTATTCTGCCTAGCCCCCGAATGTTGGGGATCTCTGGCAGGTGCTCATCTACCATATGACCATTTTCATTTGGCTTAATGTAAGAAGACCTGCTGCTTTCACAGTTGAGTAAGAAATCTAGATAAGATTAGATTCTCGCCAGGTGGTGGTGGTGGCGGTGGCGGCGCAAGCCTGTACAGGAGGCAGAGCCAGGCGGATCTCTGAGTTCGAGGCCAGCCTGGTCTCCAAAGCGAGTTCCAGGAAAGGCACAGAGCTACACAGAGACACCCTGTCTTGAAAAACCAAAAAGATTCTCTCGTCAAGCTGCCTAGGCTGACCTGGAACTTACTCTGAAGTCCACCTTGGCCTCAAGATCTGTCTACTTCAGAATTCAGTGCTGAGATTTGAAGCATGTATCGTCCTTCTCACCGAATAAAGTATCTTTATGTAGTCTTGTGGCACCTAAGTATGTATGTGATGTGTGAGGTTATGTGTACTTGTTGCTCTTTATTCATGTGGGAGTTGCAAGTGCACTTGTGCTATAGTGTGTGTGTGTGTGCGTGTGTGTGTGTGTGTGTGCGTGTGTGTGTGTGTGTGTGTGTGTGTGTGTGTGTGTAGGTCAGAGATCCTCCCTTTCCAGCTTGATTGAGACAGGGTCTCTTTGCTATTGCATATGCCAGGCCGGCTGGCGGGAGGTTTTTGGAGATTCTCTTGTCTCTGCCTCTCATTTGTGCCACGCTGGGGTTACAGACCCCCGTGGCTGCTGTGTCAGATTGTCTTGAGTCCAGGGTCCAAACAGACATTGTCAGGTTTGCTGGAAAGTATTTTTTACCCATTGTGCCATCTGCCCTGGCCTATTTATATACTTACTCATTTTATTTTTGTTTTTTTGAGACAGAGTTTTTCTCTGTGTAGCTCTGGCTGTCCAGGAACTCATTCTGTAGACCAACCAGGCTGGGCTCGAACTCACAGAGATCTGCCTGCCTCTGCCGCCTGAGTGCTGGATTAAAGGTGTGTCCCACCACTGCCCAACTAGGGCAGTTTATTTTTAAATATCTTATTTTTTATTTCCAATTTTGTGTATGTGTGTGAGTGTATGTATGTGTATGTATATGTGTGTATGAGTTTGTGTTTGGGTGTGTATGAGTGTGTTTGTGTTTATGTGTGTGTGTATTCTTTATGTGTGAGTTTGTCCATGGCATCATAGAGGCCAGAGGTGTTAGATCCCTTGGAGTTGAACTTACTGACAGTTGTGAGTTGACCAGTGTGGGTGTTGGGAACTGCACCTGGGGTCTTCTGCAAGAGCAGTGCAAACTTTTAGCCACTGAGCCATCTCTCCAGCAATATTTATGTATTTTTGAGTGGGTCTTACATAATTCAGGCTAGCCTCTAACTTTCTGTGTAGCTAGGGAAGACTTTGAACTTCTGATTCTCCTGCCTCTATCTTTTGAGTTCTAGGACCACTGAAGTCCTGTGCCGCCATGTGTGGTACATAGGGCAATGGGATCAAACCTAGGACTTCACGAATGCTAAGCAATCACTCTACCAAATGAACTGCATCCTCAGCTCCCAATAAATTATGGGGTGTGTGTGTGTGTGTGTGTGTGCGCGCGCGCGCGCGCGCGCGCTTTCTGTTTGTTTTGAGAAAAGTTCTGTGTAGCCATGGTTGGCCTGGAACATAATATGAAAACCAGGCTGACCTCAAATGGATAGAGATCCACCTACCTCTATACCTTCCAAGTCCTGGAATCAAAGGCATATGCCACCATACCTATTTTTTTTTTTTTTTTTTTTACCCGAGACAGGGTTTCTCTGTAGCTTTGCGCCTTTCCTGGAACTTGCTTTGGAGACCAGGCTGGCCTGGAACTCACAGAGATCCGCCTGCCTCTGCCTCCCAAGTGCTGGGATTAAAGGTGTGTGCCACCACCGCCCGGCTCACCATACCTACTTTGTCCAGCTAAAAAAATTTAAAAAACACTGTATTACATTTATTTATTTACTTACTTATTTATTATTTATTGTGTGTGTGTATGTGTGTGTATGTATGTGTGTATGTGTGTGTATGTATGTGTGTGTATGTGTATGTATGTGTGTGTATGTGTGTATATGTATGTGTGTATGCATGTATGTGTGTGTATGTATGTGTGTGTATGTGTGTGTATGTGTGTATATGTATGTGTGAGTGTGTATGTGTGTGTGTCTGTGTATGTATGTGTGTGTGTGAGTACACGTGTGCATGCATGTGTGTGTGTGTATGTGTGTATGTATGTGTGTGTGTCTGTGTATGTGTGTGTCTGTGTATGTGTGTGTCTGTGTATGTATGTATGTGCATGTGTGTGTGAATGTACATGTGTGTGTGCTCGCGTGTGTGTATATGTGTCTCTGTGTGTATGTATGTGTGTGTGTCTGTGTATGTGTGTGTCTGTGTATGTGTGTGTCTGTGTATGTATGTGTGTGCATGTGTGTGTGTGTGAATGTGCATGTGTTTGTGCGCGCGTGCGCGCGCGCGTGTGTGTGTATATGTGTCTGTGTGTGTATGTGTATGTATGTGTGTGTGAGTGTGCATGTGTGCGTGCGTGTGTGTGTGTGTGTGTGTGTGTGTGTGTGTGCGTGTGTACTTGTGTCAGGGAACATGTGGCAGTCAAAGCACAACTTGTAGGAGTCAATTATTTTCTTTTAGCCATCTTGCTGCCCCTCGATAAAGTATCTTTAAGCGAATATACTTGAACTTGTTATCAACCAGTCACTGCTAGGTTCTAGGCACATGTAGCGGAAGGAGACAATGGCCTTGTTTAAGGAGCTTGTGGTCTGAAGGAAGACACAGTGTTCTGTGTTCAGCCCCAGTGTGTTAAGGGCTGATAGAGGCATGGGCAAGTATTGTCAGGCCCACAGGAAGAGGTGTCGACTTATTTTTGGAAAGTGGTCAAGGGTCTTGCCCAGAGTGTTATCCCTACTTAACCTGGAATTTAGTATTGCCTGACATTTAGTTCTCCAGTTGGTTAAAGATTTGAAGACTGTTCCAGACCTTGGCTGGAAATGGGACCCAGTAGGCAGGATACTTTCCTGGCATGGGTTTATTCCCAGCACTTCAAGAATTTTGTGTGTATAATTACAGAATTATGTGCCTGCAATCCCAGAGTTTGGAGGGAGGGCGGGAGGATTAGGATCAAGGTCATCCTCAACTACACCTCTGGCTCAGAGATTTTATAGAAGACCTGGGTTTGTTTCCCAGAATCCACCCAGAATCCTCACAGCTGTCTGTAACTCCAGTTCCAGAGGATCCTACACCCCTTCTGAATTCTGCAGGCACTGCACTTATAAGCACCCCCCCACATATACACATAACTCAAAATAAAATAAATCTAAATTTAAAAAAAATTCACTGATTTTGGTGATGCATGCCTAGCAATTTTGAAGGTTGAGGTGCTTGGAAGTTTGGGGCCAGCCTGGTGGGTTTCAGGTTACTCTATGTGACTATGATCCTTGACAAATGGAGGTCCTGTCTGGGAGGCAGAGATAGGCAGATCTCTGAGTTCAAGGCCAACCCAGTCTTCTGAGTAAGTTCCAGGACAGCCAGAGTCACACAAGGAAACCTTGTCTTGAAAAATCAAAAATAAATAAGTAAAAATTTAAAAAATGAGAAGAATAGTCTAGACCCAAATAACTAAACTCTGAAAAGCAACTATGCCAGAAAGAGGAAGAATGATACCTTCGGCAACTGTCCTGGGTTATGTGATGGTATTGGCGTCAGCCATATTTGGAAGGGTCTGGTGTAAATGGGAAGATTCCAGCTTAATGTTCAAGGCCTTAGGCCTCCTTCCCAGAACAAAAGAGTGACACAATTCCAGTTGTGTTCTAGATACATTTAGATAGCTCTCAATAGAGTGTACAGAATACAGCCTACAGCATTTTCCACACTCAAAGAGCTCCAAGGCGCCTTTGAAGAGGAGCTGATGAGAAATGGTGTCTGCCAAGAACTCAGTCTAGCAGGCACCACTCTGAGTGCTTCACTAACTCACCCTGTAGGGCAGAGAGGGAAACTGACCTAAAGGAGGCCCTTTGGCTTGCCTGTGACATCCACCATCCTTGTGGGCAGATGCAGGAACTGAGTGTTATGACCCTTCCTCTTAGATTCCCGATGAAGGGCCCGGAAGGAGTCCTAAGCGAGGACAGCTGTCTTCGGACCAAGCAAGGACAGCTGTCTTTGGACCATGTAGATAGGCGAGGCTTCTTATCCCAGAGGAAGTCGCCTCCAGTCTGAGGTTAGGGGCAGAAACCTGAGTCCTTACGGGGGAAACCCCTCCAGAGGGAGGAAGTAGATTATTTCACAACATGCGGGGGCAGGACTGAGGTCCCTCAGCATTCGGGGAGTGTCATAGAGAATGAGGTGAGTGATGGGAAGATGAGGGATTAGGCCATGTATTTGTTCCAAATAGTTGGACTGTACCCTAAAGGCAGCGAGAAGCTATTGAAGGATTCAGTGTAAAGAGTATTGGGGCTGTACTGTGGATGAGATCACATACTCCTCAGTGTCCATGGGGATGAGCTCGGGGACCCCAGCAGAACACTGAATCCCAAAGGTGTTTATAACCTGTATGTAAAAATGGCACAGACATGGAACCTAGATACATCTTCCACATACTTTGATTGCTACTTTATCAGGTAAATATTCAACAAACACTCAAATGTCACTTCAGAAAAGACTATGCTAACTACCCTACTTAAAATGGTGACACAGGGGCAGCAAGATGGCTCCATTGATAAAGATGCTTTCAGCAAAAGACTGTAGACCTGGGTTAGATATCTGGAACTGACCCTGAGAAAGGTGTTCTCTCACCTCCATACACAGGCTGAGGCATGCACATGCCTCCCTTCCCCCAATAACAAGAATAAATGAAATTAAAGAAATGATCATAGCCCAGCTTGGTGTCACACACCTTTAATCCTGGGACTCAGGAGGGGTTGGCATGTAGATAGACCTCTGAGTTTGAGGTCAGCCAGGTCTACAGAACGAGTTCCAGGGCAGCCAGGGCAACACAGAAAAACCTTGTTTCAAAAAACCAAAATAAAAAATAAATAAATAAATAAATAAAAAAAAAATGGTCATGCTGTTAGCTTTTCCTACTTTTCCTGAGTTTTCCTTTCTCTGTTATCCACAACCAACTGCAGTCTGAAACTATTAATCAGAAGGCTCCAGAAACAGTGCTCATAGGTCCGTCCAGAAGAGGGCGTCCTTGGAGCTGGAGTTACAGATAGTTGTCATCCACCAAGTGGACGCTGGGAATTGAACCTCGCCCTCCGCAGAAGCAGCTAGCTCTCTCCAGTCTGCTGATCCATCTGTGCAGCTCCCAGTTCATCATTTTTAATTTCAAGCTTCATCAAGGTGCAGCTGTTCAAAAACAAAACAAAACAAAAACCACCACAAAAACAAAAAAACCTCATTTATCTAACATAGGCCCTCTTCCCCTCCAAGTAGCGTACTTCTTTTAAGTGAAAAGGTGAAATTTCTTAATTTAGAAAAACAATACAAACAAAACAAAATAAAACAAGCACGCCGGGTGTTGGTGGCTCACGCCTGTAATCCCAGCACTTGGGAGGCAGAGGCAGGTGGATCTCTGTGAGTTCGAGGCCAGCATGGTCTCCAAAGTGAGTTCCAGGAAAAGCACAAAGCTACACACAGAAATCCTGTCTCACCCCCCCAAAAAACCCCAAAAACAAACAAATAGCGTCCCCCCCCCCAAAAAAAAATAAAACAAAACAAAACCATCAGGGGCGGCTGGAGAGAATCAGCAGTTAAGCTAGTTAAACTTTTTTGTTTTTGGAGACAGGGTTTCTCTGTGTAGCTTTGCGCCTTTCCCGGAATTCGCTTTGGAGACCAGGCTGGCCTCAAACTCAGAGATCCGCCTGGCTCTGCCTCCCGAACAGGCGTGCACCACCACCGCCCGGCTTAAACTTTTTTTTTTTTTAAGCTGAGGATCGAACCTGGGGCCCTGAGCTTGCTAGGCAAGCGCTCTATCACCGAGCTAAATCCCCAACTCCTTGTTTTGTTTTTTCGAGACAAGGTTTCTCTGGGTCGCTCTGGCTGTCCTGGAACTCACTTTTGTAGACCAGGCTGGCCTTGAACTCCATAGAGATTCATCTGCCTCTGCCTCCCGAGTGCTGGGATTAAAGGAGTGTGCCTCCACTGCCCGTCAAAAGGAATAAACCTTAAAACACGTAATTATGTGTATATGTATGGGTATGTGCACGCTGAGTGCAGTGTCCGTGGAGCCCAAAAGAGGACGGTGAATCCTCTGGAGCTGGAGGTACAGGAGGTTGTGGGCCGTCCTATACAGGGATTGGGAACCGAACTCCGGGCTTCTGCAAGGGCAGCAGCAATCGCTCTTGACGGCTGAGCCGCCTCCCCATCCCTGCTTATTTCTTTTCACATGTGCACTGGAGGCGCAGAGTGTACTCCCATCGGTGTGCGGCGTCCCAGGTTTAGAGGAGGAATCCCTCCCACGAACTGGCGTACCGCTCTTCTCTACTTCGGAGGAAGCCCTCGGGCAGGGCCGGGCACAACGGAAGCAGGAAGTGGAGGCGGCGCGGTGCTGACGTCACTCCGGCGCCGGCGGCAAGGGGCGGGGGCGAAGGCGGGGCGGCCGCGCAGTCTCCGGGATCCAGGCCTGGCGGGGGTTGTTCGCGCGGCCGGCCGGCTCTGCCTGCACCCGTGTCGGCTCCCCAGCGGAGCCTCGCTCGGGTCCCCCCATGTGACGGCGCCCCGCGGAGCCTGAGCGAGCAGCGGGTCCGTGCGGAGCCGGAGGCGGGAGGAACATGACATCGCGGAGGTGAGCCGCCCGCAGGGGCCGGGCCGCGGCCTGGGTCCCCGCCGCCTCGGTGCTGCCCGGTCGTAGCGGGGTACACCCGGTCTCCCCGTCGGTCCGGCGTCCCCGCTGCCACACCGCCCCGCCTGCGGGTCCCCATTCATTTCCTGCCGCCCCAAGTTCCTGCTCTCGCGGCCCGGGATGCCCGTGGGGACACCCGCGGCCCGGCCGGCCGCCGCATTCCTGACCCATTGCCTCATGAGCGTCGCCTCCTGGGGATTCCGAAATAACCCCGCGCGCTCGGGGAGGCGCCTGGGCCGTCGCGGGGCCTTCACGCGGGACCCTTTTAGGTGCCCCCTTTCTGCGTCTTCGCCCTCGCCCCTAAAGTGCCAGAAGTGGGAAAACTGACGCTGTCTCCCGCGCGTTTGAGAGTATTCCTTACCCCTGTCATCTTCGCTTTGAAAGGTGGGAGGGAGGGATCCTTCCCTCCGGTAACTAGTGTGTTCCCGTTTTACGGATGTGGAAACTGAGGCTCCCAAGTAACGTGCTCGTGACAGGACAGGATTTGAAGCTAAGGTCAGGAGGAGGATTAGTAAGTTAATGGGCTCCTTTGAAACTTCAAGGTAACAAGACTCAATTGCTGACACTGACTTTGCTCTTACTAGAGGCCAGCCGAACATGTTTTAGTACTGCAGTCCTGTGTGGTCAGCGGTGGTCTTCCTTTCCAAAGATGAGCAAATTGAGTTTTCAGAATCAAGCAAATTGTCGTCTGTTGCCCTCATAAGTGGTGGAGACAGAATCTGGATGTTAATAACTATGTTGCTTTTATTGTTCTGTAACTGTTGCTAATTATTTGTAAGCTGTAATTTTGTTGCTAAACACTAGTGTGACCTCTGGTTCTTAAATAAGGATGTACTTCTCCTAGACCACTCACACACACATCCCATTGTCTATTCTTTTCCATGACGCTTCAGTTTTATGGCCACCAACTGAGACATTTGAAAAACGATTTCAAGCTGTTGGCATGTACTCGAACAAGAGACCTTTCAAAATATTAGCTCCTCAGAAATACACCTGCATGGTATTCCTTCATGGTTCAGAAACCAAAAAAAGGGAGGAAAAAAGGAAAATTGAAAACTTGTAGGAAATGAGTGACAGGTCTCTTGGCCTGTGCTTGCAGATCCGGGTAACATCTAACTCCATTTCAGCAAAACAGTGTATAGAACTCAAATGTTCTAATTCTTCAGGGAGCTTTTAAATAAAACAGTTGTCTATTCTTTAATCTGTCAGACAGTCATTGAGTCTTTCGTCCCTTTTGTCTGCTCTTCCAGACTAGCAAGAATCTGCTGCTTTAGGAGACAAAAAGACAGCACTGGGGGTGGGGAGAGGGGCGAGGAGCAATAGACCCTACATTGTCCAGCTTCTTAGTGGAGCAGTAGGGCAGTGTGGGCTCAGCCTAATCAGCAAGTGGTCAGAATGACAGTTTGGAATACAGTCATCCCTTCTCCCCAGCCCTGGTGCTTCATGCACCTGTTACAGGAAAGTAAGTTTTTCCCGAAGATTCCCATTATGGAACCCAGCACACATAAAGTGACCCTTGTATATTCTTTTTTTTTTTTTTTTTTTTTAAGTTGTGAGGTTGATGGATTGAGACAGGGTCCCTCATTATGTTGCCCAGGTTAGCCTCCAATTTACATTTCCTTAACCTCAACCCCCTAAGTCCTGGCATTACAGGCTAGATCTCTACAGGAGCTTGGTTTATTTAGTTTTTAAGTCAGCTGTATTGAGATAAGCTGCATCTAATTCAGCGGACAGTTGGATAAGCCTTGACTTCTGTGCACCCCTGGGAAACCATTACAGCAGTCAAGATAATGAACATACCCACTACTCCTGCTGAGGTTCTCAGCTTACTCCTTTTTATTTTATTTTATTTTTTTTAATTTTTTTCAAGACAGGGTTTCTCTGTGTAGTTTTGCGCCTTTCCTGGATCTCTCTCTGTAGACCAGGCTGGCCTCGAACTCACAGAGATCCTCCTGGCTCTGCCTCCCGAGTGCTGGGATTAAAGGCATGCGCCACCACCGCCAGGCTTCTCAGCTCACTCTTACCTGCCCTTTCTGGTCCCTTGACCACCGTTACATTGTTGCCATCATTAGTTAGCATTTCTTAGAATTTTAGATAAATTGAGTTAGACAATAGGAACTCTTTTGGGGGGGAGGAAGCTGTCCTGATATTTGACTATTGAAAGTTTTTTTCCTTTTTATATTTATTCATCATTGTGGGCCTATGTCCAGGTGTGCATTTGTAGGTCAAAGGACAACTTGTGGAACTTGGCTCTCCCCACCACACAGGTTCCAGGGATTGAACTCAGGTCGTCAGGCTTGGGAGCAAATGCCTTTATCGCTGAGCCATCTCCCCAGCCTGTCTCACTCTCTTAAAACAAACAAACATTTACTTGGGGTGCATGTGTAGTTTTCCCAGTATATGAAGATCAGAGGTTCTATTCTTGCACAGGTTGTCCTGGGGATTGAACTCAGGTTGTCAGGGTGGTCAGCAGGTGCCTTTACCCACTGAGCCATAATTTTTTTTTTTTTTTTGAGCTGAGGATCGAACCCAGGGCCTTGTGCTTGCTAGGCAAGCACTCTACCACTGAGCTAAATCCCCAGCCCCCCAGCTCTTTTTTTTTTTTTAAAGGTTTATTTTTATTTTGTATGTATGGGTGTTTTACAGGCATGTGTACCACACCCATGCCTTATTCCTGCAGAGGCCAATAATTCATTATTGTGTGAAGTGTGGGTACCTGCTAGCTCTCTACCGTGGCTGCTCAGTTGCCCCCAGCATTTCTGCTAGGGAGCCTGTCTCCACCGTAGAGGCTGCTCCATTGTTGAAAAACACTTGACCTTCATGTGGGTTTGTTTCTTGACTCTCTTCTCTTTCACAGATGTTTCTCTGTCTTCATGCCAGTTCCGAATGGCCTTGGTTCTTTTCGTAAAGGAAGATGTTCTGTTTAATTGTTGGGTGCTCCCGTGGGGAGGCCAGAAAACAACTTTGTGGAGTCACTTCTCTCTTTTCCACCTTTAGGAGCATTCTAGGGATTGAGTCAGGTTGTTAGGCAAGTGCATTTACCCCTGAGCCATCTTGCTGGCCTGAGGATCTGAGAAGACACTGAGTTTTGATGAGGATTCAGGAAAGGTCTTTTTGAGGAAGTGATTGTAGGAACTGACACTTGAATGACAATCACCAAATTGACTTTTTTTTTTTTTTTACTTAATTATCATAATAAACTTTTTTTTCTTTTTAGAGACAGGGTCTCACTATGTCACACTGGGTGGTCTAGAACTTGCTATGTAGAGCAGGCTGACTTTGAGCTCACAGAGACTCATCTGCCTCTGCCTCTTGAATGCTGGGATTGAAAGTGTGTCCTAAAATAGTTCATTTTGATTAGTGTCTGCAGGCTTTAGATATTTTTGAACATTCAGTAACTAGCATGTTGGCATATTCAGTATGTTGGCTTCTCAGCCTTGAAGGTGGGGAAACTGAGGCATAGAATACCTAAATGACTGGTCCTGGGGAACTCAGCTGAGAGAATAATGAACTTAGGTGTTAAAATTTCATATGTGCTCTACCTTGTCCTCACAGCTGACAAAACTGCCTGTCTTTTCCGGCCTTCTTCCTTCAGTCTGCTTTTGCTTCTCCAAAAGATGCATGTGATGACTTGGGCTGAGGGTGGAATGTTGAGCTGTCCTCAGACTGGAGGGCTCTGGTTTGTCATTGCAGTCAAGTACATTTTGTCCCAGGTGCTCCCTGGCAGCCACATTGGTTTATCTCCTGGGGGAGTAAGCAAGCTTGTGCTGCTGAAAACCAGCAGTTCCCGTGCCTCTCCAGTGGAATCTCTTTATTCATGTTGTGGCCCTACAGAAAGCCAAGGTTTGGGCTGGAGTTGCCCAAGAGCATGGGCTGGACCAGTTGCTTTCCATTCTTGCTCACGCTCATTGTACACACTGTTAGGAGACGCACATGATCTTGGAATGGCAGTGCCAAGTCATGTTTGTAATTGTCACCAGCAGGCCCTGGTGGACGTAGTTAGGCAGCCACAGAAGGACGGGACACTGAACTAATTGCTTTTTGCTTTTGAGAACAGGGTACTTGCCATCTGAGATTGGCATTTTCAGGGGAAGGGCAAACACTGCTGTTTGGCAGGTGCCAGGGGAGTTTTGGATTGTACCAGTGCTTGAGACCCCTCAGATGGGTTCAAGTGCTCTACAGTGCAGCCTGATTCATTGTCATGGCTTTGAGATTGTATTGTGCATTTAGCAAAGGTGCTGTGGTACTTGACAGAGCTGGCATGGATCTGGATTGTGCATCTTTGCAAGGAGCATTGCGTTTATGGAGGAGTCTGGCTTCTTTACCAGCAGCAGATGAGTTGGCTAAAACCAGTTCCAAGTTGAGATCTACAGTTGATCAGTGTGTGAAATACTGTGTAGAACACATTTGCTTGTACATATTGTAATGTACACATATGTGCAACTGTGTGTGTGTATATGTACCTAAGTAATGTGTGTGTCTGTCCACACACACAGTCTGTTTTAATTAATTAGTTTAGAGACAAGGTGTTTCTATGTAGTTCAGGCTGGTCTCAAACTGAGAACCCTCCTACCTCTGCCTCTCTTGAGTGTTGGTGTTACAAGCATGTACTACCATACTCCACTTCAATTCTTGTGCTGGTATTGAATGCAGAGCCTCATGCATACTGAGCAAACACTCAAGTCCACATAATATATTTTTTAGAATTATCTAAAGATAATTCCAGGTTTGCTGGTGCATACCTGTAATCCCAGCTCCCAGGAGGCTGAGGCAGGAGAGTTACTGTGAACTTGATGCCAGCCTGGGTATAGGAAGACATGGACTTAAAAAAACAAACCAGAAACAAATGCTATAACAAGTCCTTATTGCACTGGCCCACAGTGATGAAACTGTCTAGTCACTGACAAATTTATTTTCATTTTGACGGGTCTCATGTAGCCTGGCTGGTCTAAAATATTACATGTAGCTGAGGATGTCTTCGAACTCGTGATCCTCCTGCCTCTGCCTCCATAGTTCTGAGATTATAGGTGTGTGCTACCACGCCTGGCTTATTTATTTAGAGACAGAGTCTCACTTAATCCAGGCTCTCTGGGATGTGAGACCCTCCTGCTTCAGCCTCCTGAGTGATTTCAGGCATGCTCTACTCAGGGCTTACTGAACTCCATGGGATTACTGTACTCCGTGGGATTACTGTATACCAGCTCCTGTGCTAGGCATTGAGTGTTTCAGGTCTGAGGAAACAGTGCTTTAAAGTGCTGAGCTGGGGGAAGTCCCAGGGGTGCTTGATGAGCCGGAGGGAGCATGGAGGGAGCATGCGCAGAGCCTGTGAGACTAGGGGGTGCATGCGGGGTAGGAATTGGACTATGAAGGAATCCTTTTGTCTCCCTTTCTTGTGCTGGGGATGGAGCCTAGGGCCTCAGGTGTGCTCAGCCTGTGCTCCCCCACTGAGCTACACCCCCAGCCCTGTGGGGACTCCTAAGGTCTTCAGTGTCATGTGCACCTCAGAGCAATGAAAAAACCATAGAAGGATGTGATGGGGAGTGGCATGAGCTGATCTGTTTAAAAATATCTTTCTGGCTCCTGGGAAGGCAGGATCGCCGCAGGAGGGGTTCAGCGAGATCAGACAGGGTGAATGAGGCTTTGAAGTGGGGGAGAAGCACTCTGGAAGGAGGCTTTTTTTTTTTTTTTTAAATTGCCTTGTCATCAGAGTGGAGATGCTGACCAGTGAAGACTCCAGAAGACAGATTTGTACGACAGAGTGTCTGCTACCCCACAGTGATTTATACGGACAGAGCATCTGCTGCCCCAGAAGAGCTGTTCTTGCGACTTTTTGTAACATCTTGCTTAGATTGCTGTCCCTTATGACTACCTTTCCCGGGACTTAGCCTTTTCCTAGAGAATACTCACATTTAACTAGGGAAGAGGACCACTGTCATCTGCACAGAGTGCTCCCCCTGCAAGATGTGATTTTTCTGGGGCCAGAGGTGAGAAGGGTAGAACAGGGCCACTTGTTTGCTGGCCAGGAGCTGGAAGGAGACTGTAGTCCTCCAACTCTAACTCCTGCACTGCAGCTGCTCTTCCTGTAGCCCTCGGGCCGGGAGAATCTCAGAGAACAGACGTCAGCACTGTCACGTTCTGTTGTTTCGTGAGTACTTGCTTTATTACATTTTATCTTATTATTAGCCTGTGGTGCACACCTTGAATCCAGCACTTGGGAGGTAGAGGAAGGAGAATCTCTGAGTTTGAGGCCAGCCTGGTCTACATAGCAAGCTCCAGGATAGCCAGGACCACATAGACTATGTCTCAAACACACACACACACACACACACACACACACACACACACACACAAACATCATACACACACACAAACATCATACACACACACACACACACACACACACAAACATCATACACACACACACACAAACATCATACACACACACACACACACACACACACACACACACACACACACACCATTTTCCCCCAACTTGTCACAGGTTCCTATCCCTAAGGAGCAGAGCTTTGGATTTTAATTAATTAATTAATGCAGTACTGAGGATTGAACCCAGGACCTCCTGCATGTTAGGCAAGTGCTCTACCACTGAAGTATATACATGCCTATGCCTGCTCCCTACTCCCTAATTCAGGATATAGATTCTCTTTGAATCCCCTTTAAATAGTTTTGCTTTGTATACTTAAAAACTTTTTTTTTTTTTTTAAATTTTTGAGGCAGGGTCTCATCTAGGTCAAGCTTGCCCCAGTCTCTCTGTGTACTGAGGGTGGCCTTGAACTTCTCATCCTCTTCCCTCCACCTTGTGTGCTGGGATTATAGATGTGTACTGTCATGTCAGGTTTTGTGTGTTTGCTGTTTTGAAACAGTCTCATGTACCCCAGAGTGGCCTCCAGAACTTGCTGTGTAGCAGAGCTGGCTTTGAACTTACAAGCCTGGGTTCTGGGCTTCCACCTGGCTTGAGTTTGTAACTCTTGCAGGATTATGCCCTTTATTTCTTCAAGCTCACCCAGCAGAGGGCTTCTGTGTAGTAAGTTGTAAAGCCTGTTTCAGATGCTGACTTGAGGCTCTTCTTTTCCTTTCCTTTCCTTTCTTTTCCTTTTTCTTTCTTTCTTTCTTTCTTTCTTTCTTTCTTTCTTTCTTTCTTTCTTCCTTCCTTCCTTCCTTCCTTCCTTCCTTCCTTCCTTTCTTTCTTTCTTTCTTTCTTTCGACATTGTTTCTCTGTGTAGTCCTCCCTGGCTGTCCTGGAACTTGCTCTGTAGACCATGCTGACCTCAAACTCACAGAAATCCACCTGCCTCTGCCTTCAGGGTGCTGGGATTAAAGGCGTGCGCCTCCGCCGCCTGGCATTGAGGCTCTTTTTTATGTTCTTCTGCCGGGGATGCTCGGGAGGGAGCATGCGCCTCTTTCTGTGAAATGGCTGGAATCCACCTGAGACATATTATGACCACAGGTCCTTCTTGGTTTTGAGAAGGGACTCACTATGTAGCCATGGCTGGCCTGGGACTCACTGGCTGGGTTTGAACTTGTGGCAATCCACCTCCCTGTCTGCTTTCCAGGTGCTGTGATTACAGGCATGAACCATGCCATGTTCGATCCTTAATATAGGTGGTTTCAAGAGACTGGCATGGGTGGCAAGTCTCAGAATGAGAGAGAGACTAGCACTCACTTCTTCTCTCCCTCCAGTGTCTGTGACGTTTATTCAATTATATAGTGGCACTGGGGATTAAGTATAGCATAAGCTCTTTCACTGAACCACACACCAGCTGTCCTGAATCTTCTTGGTCACTGAGTATCAGTCACTTTGTTGGTAAGCTCTTTGAGTCATGCTGTGTGCCTTTCTTCTCCAGATAATACAGACACAGTCCCATGTGTGCAGGTGTGGCTGGTTTGTAGGCTGCTCCCTGGTGGTAAACTCTGCTGGGTAGAAGGTAGGAGAAAGAGCTGTCTGTTTCTTTCTTTTCTTTTCTTTTTTTTTTTCTTTTTCTTTTTTTTTTTGTGGAGCTGAGGCTCGAACCCAGAGCCTTGCGCTTGCTAGGCAAGCACTTTACCACTGAGCTAAATCCCCAACCCCTGTTTGTTTCTTTTGTTTGTTTCAGTACTTAATGTCCAGAGTAGTTGAGCCAGAATCTAGGGTGGTCCAGGCTTATATTCGTAGCACTCGGCTGGTAGAGGCCAGAGGATCCGGGAGTTTGAAGTTAGCTAGCTTGGGCTGCTGGAAACGCCTGACCACCTGAACGCAGTCCTGGCTCCTCTTGTGAAGGAGAACACTGACTCCCAGGATTTGTCCTCTGACCTCTGTAGCGCACTGTGGCATGCAGCTACTCTCATACACACACACCATATACACATAATCATAAGCCAGATACTAAAGACAAACACACAAAATCTCTGCAAGTGCACAGAGCCCTGGAGGTCAGTCCTAGAATCCACATTCCTATGAATCTCGTCATTTCTCTGCATCTTCTCAGCAGCTGGATTCACTGCTCCTCACTAGTGAGCGTGCTGCCGACCACTAATGTCCGTATAGTTTGAGGGAAAGGCTTTGGTCATCAGAAATGCTTTTTGAAAAATTAGCTAAGAGTGGGTTGAATGTATACTCCAGCTCAAGGATGGCTTATGGCATGGAAACTTCGATCTGTTTGAAACACCGTAGGGACAGCCCCGGAGCCACACAGAAGCGAAGTGTCTGGAAAGACAGTGGAACTGAAATGACACACTAACAGCTTGTGGGAAAGAATCATAATTACGCATAAGAGCTCTGTCCCTCGGGACATCCACCAGCAACAACAGCGGGAAACTAATGCTTATTAAACCTTTCCTCTGTTGGTCCTCTGCACTAAATACTGGTTTCTGTGGTTCCCCTGGAAACAGCACTCATCTGCTCACTCATAATAACAGGATGGGCATAATTACAAGTTGTAGATGAAATACTGCAGCTGATTTAATGGAAGGGTAAGCAAAGGGCCACCTGCCTTATCACTTGCTTCTGATACTGCTAAGGGGTAAAGGGATCTTTACTGGACCTCACCTGGGGCGCTGGAACAGTTCTCACAGGACCTCCCACAACCTCCCTCTGTGTCTGTAGTGATGCTCTAGGGAAGAGAGGAAACTTGGGATCGCCAGGGTGAGGACCCATGCCGCTCTGAGTTAGATATAAGTAGTAGACTAGCTACTAACTTTGATTTCAGGTTGCATGGAGTTGTTCACTATAATACTAGCAGTTTGGAGGCTGAGGCAGGAGGACTGCCACTTGGAGGCCAGCCTGAGTTACACAGTGAGACTTGTCTCAAAAACAAACAAACAAACAAACAAACACCAAAAAAGTTACTTTTATAGTGTTTTTAAAAATATACAAACCTTTAAATTTTTTTTTTTTACATTTTATAAAATCTTGATCGACCAGTAATTCACATAGTATACAATTTGCCTGTTTGCACAATTTGATAGACTTTAGTCCAGCATCTTCATAGGCCCATGACACCATCACCACTTTCTAATTTAGAACATCACTGTCTTCAATTTCATACACAGATATAATGTATGGTGATTATGTTCTACCTTATTTTTTTTTAAATGAACATAATATTTGCAATTATAACTATTTTTAAGTTCACAATTCAGTGGCATGAATTACATTCACGGTATTAATTACACTCACAATATTAATTACATTTGTACACCTTTTAAAATTTATGATTTATATTATACTTTAGAAGTTTTAAAAATCTACCTTTTCTTTGGAATTTATTTTGAACTTAAGCTCTTTATTTATTTAAAAAATGTGTGTGTATGTGTGTGTGTGTGTGTGTGTGTGTGTCTTTGATGTAGGTCTCTGAATGTGAGCACAGATGCCTGAAGAGTCCAGAGGTGATGAATCCCTTGAAGTTAGTTACAGATGGTGTGAGCTGACTGCCGAGGCTGCTGGGAACTGAACTCAGGTTCTCTAAAAGAGGAGCAGGTGCTCTTCATGGGTGAGCCAGCTCTCCAGGCCTCACCAGTGTTAACTTTTTTTTTTTTGGTTGTTGTTTTTGTTTTTCCAGACAAGGTTCTCTATGTAATAGTGCTGGCTGTTCTGGGCCACCACGCCCAGCTTAGTGTTAACATTTTAATTCCATTTTGTTGTATCATTTCTTTTCTCTCACTCTATGTGTGTGTGTATCTACAGATATATAGTATTTTCTAACACTTTTCTGAAATTCAGGGTAAGTTACATATCTCATAACTCTTTATTGCTAAAAGTACTTAAGAATATGCTTTTCTTTTTCTTTGTTTTTTTTCCCCATTCAGTTTTGGTACTTAAACCCAGATCCTTACATGCATACTTAGGCAAGCTTTCTACCATTTATCTATCTTATGCCTTTGAAAGATTTAAATTTTTTCATTTATGTGTACATGCGTGTTCTACATGTATGTGTATACACATTTGTGCAGGTGCCTTGGGAGACTGGAAGAAGTTCTGAACTGGTGGTTGTGAGCTGCTTGATGTGGGTGCAGAGAACTGAACTCCAGTCCTGCAAGATCAGCAAGTGCTCTAACTTTGGAGCTGACTCTCTGGCCCCTCTGCCAACCTTTGTGAGAACAGTTTTTATTCACCTGTATACATGTATGTTCTGGAGACGGTATCTCTCCATGTAGCCCTGGCTGGCTCTGTAGTTTAGCCCAGCCTGGCCCCAAGATGTGGCCACTCCCACCTCTCCCTTCTGAGAGCAGGGCTACAGGTGCTCACCACCATGATTGGCTCCAAATTTCAGCAATATTTACAAAGTGTTTTGGTTTTTCCAGACAGGGTTTCTCTGTGTAGCTTTGTGCCTTTTCTGGAACTCGCTCTGTAGACCAGGCTGGCCTTGAACTCACAGAGATCCCCTCCCTCTGCCTCCCAGTGCTGGGACTAAAGGCGTGTGCCACCAACGCCCAGCAAAACTTTTAAAAATTACACTTCATAGTTCAAGGTCAAAGGTGAAGTTTGCCTCCTGTGTCTGTACTGACCTTTGGAGAGCTGTTTTGAGAGTGGGTCTTTTCCTTTCCCGGTGAGCATGGTAAACCTTCCCGGTTGTGTCAGAGGAACCTCCAGGCTTTGCCTTGGGGTCTGTGTGGTGCTCTTCACCATTCGGTCTACTTCAGCTGCTGGTTGTGTGGAAGGAATCTTGGCCCCTGTTGTTTTAGATTTGTGTTGGTTCCCAATACATTGCTTTCTGAGTGCTGGGCCTGGGACAGAATTGGGTGAAGTGCTGTTAGGACGTCGGGGCAGCTGTGGTAAAGAATTGGCAGAATTCTCTCAACCAGCGATGAGTTAGTGAAAATGTGGAAATTTTTTTTTTCCTACGATTTATTTATTTATTATGTATACAGCATGTATGACCAACCAGAAGAGGGCACCAGATCTCATTACAGATGGTTGTGAGCTACCATGTGGTTGCTGGGAATTGAACTCAGGACCTCTGGAAGAGCAGTCAGTGCTCTTAACCTCTGAGCCATCTCTCTAGCCCTTTTTTTTTTTTGTTTTTTTTGTTTTTTTGTTTTTTTTTGAGACAGGGTTTCTCTGTAGTTTTGGAGCCTATCCTGGAACTCACTCTTTAGCCCAGGCTGGCCTTGAATTCACAGAGATCCACCTTCCTCTGCCTCCCAAGTGCTGGGATTACAGATGTGCACCACCACCGCCGCTGCCCGGCTGAGTCCAAATTCTTAACATTTCTACAGTAGCCTGTACAGGGAAACTTGCTTCTTCAGCTGCGTGTGTCCAGTATAAGACATGTACTAGAATCAATAGCCATTCTATGTCATCAGGTGGAGCTGCTGGCTCCATTGAGTATTGCAGTTCCATGTTCCAGTGCTGGGGAGACTGAGGCAGAAGACTAGGGCTCCAGAGCCTCCTGGGCTGCAGAGTGAGATTCTGACTCCGGAAAACATTGCTGCATATTAGCCCTTTGTAGGAGTTTGGGGTCCACTGAAAAAGAAATAGACCCATCTTCGGTTCTCTTAGGGCACTCGCCCCCACACTTACTTACCCCAGGAACTCTTGAGGAATGAGGGATAAGAGAATTTAGTTAGAAATAGGGGAGAGAAACAGAGAAAACGCAGGATAGACTTGGGTGAGCCTGGATCCTTATCCACCGGCCCAGAACTTTATTCCAAAGGTCTGTTTATAACAATGCCAAGGGGTGGAGCAAAAGACCTCCCCCTTGCTAGTTACAGTCACCTGGTACCCAGGCCCGTGGTCCAGTCAACCTCTTATGCAGTCCTGCTGGGTACAACCCGCAGGAAACCTCCTAGTGGGCGCCAACACTCTACCTCCATGGAATTGCCGGTCCAGCCTTGAGTGTAGCGGCTGTGGAGAGCTGTGATAAGGCACCAAGCTGTTCGTCACCCAGGGGAAGTATGGGACTCATTGGGAAGGTGGGGTGAGGAATCTGACTGTGGAGCTGAGAGGGAGAAGCATGCTCAGAGGCTACATAGGGACACCATAGAGGTCACCATAGCACAAGGGGACCCATTAAAAAGAATACGTTGTTTTCTTTTAAAATGATTTCATTAAATTTTTTATTTTATTTATTTTAGAAGTTTGCTTCCTTATTTTGCGAATGGGAGAAAGTGTGTGTGTGTGTGTGTGTGTGTGTGTGTGTGTGTGTGTGTCTGTCTGTCTGTCTGTCTGTCTGTCTCTGGGTGTGGTTAGAAGACAGCATTGGAGAGGTGGTTCTCTCCTTCACCATGTTGATTCCAGGGGTCTGACTCTGGCTGCCAGGATTGGCAGAAGTGCTTTTTACTCACTGAGCTGTCTCACTGGCCTTTTTATCTATGTATTTATGTGTGTGTGTGTGTGTGTGTGTGTGTGTGTGTGTGTGTGTGTGTACGTACACTTTGGGGGAGGGCACATGGGTGCCATGATACGCATGTGAAAGTCAGAGGATATCTTTGGGAGTCTATTTTCTCCTTCACCATGTGGGTCCTGGGGACCAAAGCCAGATGGTCAGTCATGACTGCAAGCGCCTTTAACCCACTGAGCCATCTTGCTGGCCTGTGAGTGTTTTCTCTGCTCCCAAAGCTGAGTGTCTGAGCTGGCCTGTAGTAACTCACTTCCAGTGCATGCCAGGGCTCACTTGGGTTCATCTCTTAAGCGTGGCAGGAAACTCTGAACCCACAGTGGAAGAATCTTGCAAATTTAACTCCCTCAAGAGGAACTTGTGTAGGAAAAAACAACTGAGGAAGAGAGGAAAAGGAGATACCTGCCACACACGTAGCTAAGGGTAATTTTCTGGTTATGGCACAAGCTTCTACATATTAATAAGAGGGAACTTCAAAGAGGGGAAAAGTCCCAGCACTGGGGAGTGAAGCAAGATCAAGATTCAAGGTCATCTTCAGCTATATATAGAGTTTAAAGCTAGCCTGAACTCATGAGGGGGAAAATGGACGAGAAGCCTACAACTCAGGAAATTGGTGGAAAGGTGTCAGAGAAATGCAAATTGAGGTGGAGCCACTTTCCTCTGGTCAGGGGAGCAGAGCGCTTGATGATTATGCAGTGTTGAGAAAGGTGAGGGATGGGATGGCTGTGGAGGTATGCCTGCCAGGGTAGTCGACAGTATTTATCACCCTAGAAGTTAGGGGCTGGGGATACAGCTCAGTGTTTCGCATGTGCAACACATGTCCACACAAAAGAGTCCCTTAAAGCAGGCCTAGTGGCACGTGCTATAACCTCAGAACTTGAATGATACAGACGGATCCTTCGAGCTCAGTGTTGCCTGGCAACAGAGCAGCCCTGTCTCAAGACAAAACACAACTGAAAAATGACTTATATAGATTAAACATTTTATTGATTAATCAGTTATTGTGGAGAGGAGCATGCTTGCCATGGTGCACGTGGAGGACAGAGGGTAGCTTTATGGCACTGATTCTCTTCCACTTTTACATGGGTCCTGGAGATCAGACTTGGATTGCTAGGCTTGAACAGCAATCAAGCATTTTACTGCTGAGCCATCTCACCTGCGGTTTTAATTTCTAAAACTAATTTACATATATGAATGTGTCCAAACACAGTGCAGCATTATCACGGGTGCCCTCCCTCCGTCCCTCCTTGCCTTCCTTCCTTTACTTCTGAGATAAGGTCTGGCTATGTAGCTAGCCTGGAACTTGCTGTGTAGACAAGGTTGGATTGTACCCTGCCTTGTGAATGCTGGAATTGCACATGTGCACTACCATGCTTGACTGTCAATTTGTTTTTTGAGACAGTCTTGCTGCTGTGTTCCCTAGGTTGGCCTCTGTCTCTCAAAGATCCACCTGCCTCAGCCTCCTGCGCACTGATAATACAGATGTGAGTAACCAAAGCAGCTGCATAAACCTCTTACATCAGGGATATGACTCTGGTGGCACAGTAGAATATTCTGTACTCGTGAAAAAGAATGCACTCCTACAGGAAGACCTTCAAGTCGTAGGTTAAAAGTTGGGTCCCCGCTTGTGTGAACAGTGCTGAGTTTCTCACAGGTGACTTTAGTTTTGGGAGAGGGTTTCTCACTGAATCTACAGCTCATGTAAAAGTGGAAAAACCATCTCCACAAGGTTTTTGCTAGAATATCTGGCCAGCAAGCTCTAGGGGTCCTCACCTCTCCAGCATTAGAGTTACAGACACAAACCACTACACCCAACTTGTACATGGGTGCTTGGGATCTAAACTCAGAGATCTATGTTTGCACGGCAGGCACTTTACTGACTGAGCCATCTCCCCAGCCCTGGTGTACTGGCAAAACACCCACACACATCAAAGATACAAAGAAGTCTTAAAAAAACAACCCCTGGTGATTGTAGGCTCAAGGGTAAATTTTCAGACACTACAAGACTTATGTTTTTAAAATAGGATGGTGGGGACAGAGAACAGGCCAGTAGGTAAGCTGTGGGCCCAGGCTGGATAACTGCAGAGAGAAGCAGCTTCTGAGCCTCCCATGCCCTTCTCAGGAGGACTGACAGTGGGCCGTGACTCTGCAGAGGGAGGCAGGGATTGCTTCACTATTCACAGAGGAAGCACCATTTTGCCCTTTAATAACCTGGTGATTTGGAGCTGGAGGGAGCCTAGTGGTTAAGAGCACTTGTTGCTCTTCTAGAGGACCTCTAGAGGGTCCTTCTAGACCTTCTAGAGGGTTCGATTCTCAGCACCCATGTAGCAGCTCCCAACTGTCTGACTTTAGAGGATCTGATGTCCATTTTGGCTTCTGGGTACATGGCACACATTTGATGCACCAGTAAAACACTCCAACACATAAAAATATAAATCAAATAACTCTGTTGTAGGCTTATGGGTAATTTTCAAACACTACAAGATATCCATCATCATGATTGAAACATAATTAAGAGTCAGCGAGATGGCTCAGTGAAGGCACTTGATGAAGACCCTGATGACCCGAGCTCCATCCCTAGGACCATGTGGTGGAAGGTGGGAACCCACTTCAGATGGTCCTCTGGTCTTCACATGAGTGCCCTGGTATGAGCATACCCATATAGAAAATGAGAATCTAGAAACATGTTACTAAAGAGCTAAAGTGAAGGTCTACAGTGATGGTCAGAGGTAGGCATCGTGCCATGCCTGGAACCCCAGCTCTGGACTGGGACAGGAGGATCAAGGGTCGGAGGCCAGCCTGTCTCCAGAGAGTGAAAATCAAGAGGAAAGCAGTTGAAGCTTTGAGGCTCAGCAAGCTGTGTCCCCACCCGATGGCTGATTTGCACAGAATTAATAATCAAAGCTCTGCTCAGAAAAGTCAGATTGGCAGGGGGTGGGGAGAGCAAGAACGGCTAAATCACACAGACACAGGCAGAGGTGGTCAGTTCCTGAGGACAGGCTGGAGGAGCTCGGAAGCAAAAGCACCAGTGACCCAGAGAGCTGGGGCAGGTGTGGGGTTCCTTTTGGTGCCCTGACTCACTCGTCCTCATACCTGTCACTCACATCATGCAGATGAGGAGAGTGGAGGCGTGGCTGATGAGCCTGCCCAGCTGACCTTGAACTTCTGATCTTCCTGCCTCCACCCGCTGAGGATCGAGGTGCTGCTCACTACTGTCTGCCGCAGGGACGTCCAGGCACTATTCTAGACAGTTCTGCGCTGTGTGAGCTACGTTAACTCACTCTGTCAAGCCCCTGTGCCTGCCATGGGGGCAGTTACTCTCCCTGCTTCATAGATGACTTAAGAGGCATAACTAGCAAGGGTCACTCACTGGGATTTGAACCAAGACAGTCTGGCACCAGGTTCTGGGTTTACCCTTGAAACCCTACAGTCAGTCAAATGACTTTCACCCATGGAGGATGCCTTTAACACCAAAACCATAAATCCAGTACTGTGTCTGACCTGTGTCATGAGATAGGGGAGTTTCTTCTTTTCCTTTTCCTTTCTTTTTCAAGACAGGGATTCTCTGTGTAGCTCTGGCTGTCCTGGAACTCAGTCTGTAGACCAGGCTGGCCTCAAACTCACAGAGATCCTCCTGCCTCCGCCTCCTGAGTGCTGGGATAAAAGGTGTGCGCTGGATCTTACTGGGTAGCCCTCCCTGGCTTGGTGCAGAACTCACTCTGCTTCTACCTCCAGAGCACTAAGCCTGACTACAGCTGTGTGCCACCACACCCAGCTGATTGTTGTTTGTGTGTGTGTTTTAAATAGAAGGTGTTCACGCCTCTCACCTTTAGGCTACCACACCAAGTGAACATGGACGTTTGGTAGACAAGAGTAAAAGAGACTTAATGGAGTAATTAGCTGGTGTGGGTAAGGCAAGATTACCGATATGCCTTTTGAAAAACTGAAGAGCTGGAAACCCACCATTAACTGCTTTTTGACTCCTTTGGGGCCCTGAGCACCTAGATGGGAACCACAGTTCAGAGAAGCTATAGCCAAAAATTTTTTCTTTCTTTGTTTTGTTTTTCAACAAAGGGTTTCTGTGTAGCTCTGGTCATCCTGGAACTCAGAGATCCACCTGCCTCTGTCTCACGAATACAGGGATTAAAGGCGTGGGCTGCCAGCACCTGGGTTGTTTTTTTGGTTTTTGTTTTTGTTTTTTTTTTTTTTTTGAGATAGGGTGGAACCCAGGGCCCTATGCATGCTAGGCAAGCACTCTGCCACTGGGATACAGCCCCAGTCCTTGGTTCCTAACGTTTAATATTGACTCTCATTTCCTGAGAGTATTTAGAAATGTCAGTCTCTAAAGACACAGAGTCGTTTAGCCTGAGCATTGATTCAGTTAACATGTGATTTAAGCCCATGAAGGAGAATGAAGGAGATCTTAAATATTTTATTGAAGTATTTTGTGTGTTTGTGCACACACACACACACACACACACACACACACACACTCAAGAACTCTCTGGGATGAGTATGTGTGCCCCTGGAGGGCAGAAGAGGGAATCAGATCCCATGGAACTAAGTTACACATTGTTGTTAGCCACCATGTAGGTGCTGGGGGAAGCTAAACTCGGTTTCTTTGCAAGAGCAATGAGTACTCTTGACTTCTGAATCATCTCTCCAACCACATGAAGGAGAACTTGCTGGAAACTAGGGAGAATATTTTGAAGTGAATGACATCCACAGTGGTCACTTTTGTCTTCTAAAGGACATTGTATTTGAAGCTCCTCGTGTGGGGTCTGGAGGCACAGTTTGCTCCCTGTAACAGGTGAGACTGCCAGTTGAGTAAGGTAGTGTCTGCTGTGGGCATGGTGTGCATCTGTAGCCTTATTCTAGAAGCTACAAGTGGGAGAGTCCGAGTTCTAGGCTAGCCTTGGTTGGGTACATGGTGACTCCTGTTTCGAAAAAAAATTCTTGCTAAATTTTTCTACTGTGATGCTTTATCAGATTTTTGTTTTGTTTTGTTTTGGAGACAGGGTTTCTCTGTGGAGCTTTGCACCTTTCCTGGAACTCACTCTGTAGACCAGACTGACCTCGAGTGCTGGAGGCGTGCGCCATCACTGCCCGGCTCATTTTTTTCTGTTGTTGTTTTGTTTTGTCTTTTGAGCAAGTATTCTGTGGGGAGGCAACTTATATTTATTTCTGGAAATACCTTGTTCTGTTCATATATCTATGTATTTGTCTCTACATATGTATTAGGATGTTGCGTTTACATGGGTGTCTTCCATTGCAGTCGGTTCCCTTGCGAGTGTTCTGCCCCTCCCCACCCTAGCAGTGAGAACTTGGCTCTTGTGAGCCTCAGTACCTGTCCTTATTCATGAAGTAGTTTGTGTTTGTCTGGTTTTGTTGCATCAGACAATTTCCTGACCATGTGGATGATCTTTTGGGCAGACAAATCCACGAGTGCATTGTGTGAACAGCCCAGCCCCACTGGCCACGCCCCTCTCCCACCTCCAGGGCCTGCGGGATGGCAGGATCCCAGTGTCCCACCCAGGCAGGGGAGGGACTAAGGAGAGGTGAAGGGCTATCCTGGAGGCTGGCTGTCAGCCACTGCTCACAGGCCTCCACCACATGGTGTGAGGGCGCTCAGCTGTGGTGGTGGGGGTGCTACTGAGGCCTCTGCTTCTCAATGTCGTTTTTCCTCCTTCCAGATGGTTTCACCCCAACATCACTGGTGTGGAGGCAGAGAATCTCCTACTGACCAGAGGAGTCGATGGCAGTTTTTTGGCAAGGCCCAGTAAGAGTAACCCTGGAGACTTCACTCTGTCCGTTAGGTAAGTTGGAAGGTAAAGAGAGACAGATACTCAGGGTGTTTCCAGAGGAAGGGCGAGGCAACATTTGGCTGCCTCGCACCTTCCCTCAGAGCTTGAGGGCCCATCTGCTGCACTGTGGAGCACTCAGGGCACTGACATGCTCCTGTGCTTTTTTAAAAAGATTTTATTTTATGTGTGTGAATGTTCTGCTTGCATGTGTGTATGTATGTGTGCCCTGTGTGTTCCTGGTGCCCACAGTGGCTAGAGAAGGGCATCAGGTCTCCTGGAACTGGAGTAATAGATAGTTGTGAGCCACCACGTGGGTGCTGGAAACTGAACCGGGGTCCTTAGGAAGAGCAGCCAGGGCTCCTAACCAATGAGCCATCTCTCCAGCCCCTGTTCCCATGACTTTTGTGGTCACCCAGAGTCACAGCCTTGGGAAATAGTGGAAAGGACTGATAGGCTTCTGCTCACAGCAGTGACCAAGCATTCCTTGGGCAGAGAGATACACCCAGAGCCTTCAGGACTGAGTCCTGGCTCCTCACCTTTGACCTGCCTCCTGTGTTCTTCTTTTTCGCTCTGGACTTTGTCATGGGGAACAGGCTTTGTAAGGTTCTTCACATCACTTTCCTTTGTCAAGAATGAAAACCTCTGTGAGGAAGCTGTGGTCCCCTGGAGTCCCCTGCCCAGTCCCGTTTCCCTCCTTTCTCCAGAGGAAGCCGTTGTCCAGGGGTTGCATGAATCCTCCTGATGTGTTGCACACTTGACTGCCTAGTGAGCTCTTGTGTTCCCAGCACATTAACCATTCTGTAGTTCATGTCTCCATTGAAGTGCTGTTGAGTTGCATACATCTAGCTGCCCATTGTAATGGCTCCTCGGTGGTCAAATGATGCAAACATACCAGCATCTCCATTCTTCCAGTGATGGACATCGGGAGACTTTGGCTTGTGTTAATCCTGGGGACAGTGTGGTACAGCCTCAAAGTCTCTTTGAACAGGCATGGAAGAGCTTTCTAGATGACATTTTCTATATGCCCATTCTGCTGTTCAAACTGCAGTGTATGGATTTGATTTTATAGATATTACTTTTCTTTCTTTTTTTCCCCTCTTTTATATACACTGATGTGTTGTCTGCAAGTATGTCTGTGTGAGGATGCTGGATCTCCTGGAACTGGAGTTATAGACAGTTGTGAGCTGCCATTGTGGGTGCTGGGAATTGAACCTGGGTCCTTTGGAAGAGCAGCCAGTGCTCTTAACCACTGAGCCATCTCTCCAGTCCCTAGGCATTACTTTTCACATAAAGAGATGAGTAACTCACGACCTTGGGAATTTATTTAGAGTCTGAGACTTAGGAAGTATCATTTATTTATTTATGTATTCATTCATTCATTCATTCATTTGTTCATTTACTTTTATGGCACAGGGTCTTATATTTATTCACGACACAGGGTCTCACTAGGTAGCACTGGCTGGTCTGGAACTTGACATATAGATTCAAGGTTGGCTCTGAATTCACAGAGATCTGCTTGCCTCTGTGTTAGGATTATAGGCACACTCCACACCTCGGGCTTCTTAAGCCTTTTGAAAGAAAGTTGTGAATAAGGGTGTGTGTAAGACTACAGAAAATTGTGAATAAGGGTGTGTGTAAGACTACAGAAAGTTGTGAATAAGGGTGTGTGTAAGACTACAGAAAATTGTGAATAAGGGTGTGTGTAAGACTACAGAAAGTTGTGAATAAGGGTGTGTGTAAGACTACAGAAAGTTGTGAGTAAGGGTGTGTATAGGACTACAGCCTGAGCCTTACATAGAAGAGATGTCAGCACTAACTGGACAGTCACCTGCTAGGGAGTGCATGCCAGACTTCCATGTTAGTTATTATGTTTTGAATATACTTGTTTATTGTTGTGTGTGTGATGTGTGTGCTTCACAGCCCCTCCACCTGCCCCAGCTCCCTCCTGCCCCAGCTCCCTCCTCCTTCCCTAGTTCTTGTGGCTCTCAGGGACCAGGCTTAGGTTGTCAGACTTTCTCTGCTGAGCCAGCACAACACTCACACATTTTTAATGTATTTTTTTAGCATTTACATTTTTTATGTACTAATTAAAAACATTTTATTTTTTTTTACATTTATTTGGCATGTGTGCATGTGTGCAAGTGTCATGGCATGAATGTATAGGTCAGATGACAGCTTTGGGAGTTGGTTTTCTCCTTCTACCATGTGTGTCCTGGGGACTGAACTCGGTTTGTCAGGTCAGCTTTGCTGGCAAGCCCCCTTTACCCACTAAACCCTCTTATCGGGCCCTGTTCATTTTTCTTGTTTGTTTTGTGCTTTTGAGACATGACCTCATGTATCAAAGGCTGGCCTTAAACTTCTGACCCCCTCTGCTTCAGCCTCCCAAGTGCTGGATTACAGGTGTGCATCACCATACTTTTTAGGCAACATTTATATATTTACAAGCAAGCCTTTAAATTTTCTTATTTATTTTAAACATGGTCTTGCTCTGTAGCCCAGTGTCTTCCTGCCTCAGCCTTCCAAGTGCCTGGCTGTTGGTATATCTTGGTGATAAATATTTTGAGTTTCTATCTTTTATTTGTCTGTTTTTTGAAAGTCTTTTTCTATCTATTCATTTTTATTGCCTTGGACAAAAATGATTAGGAGTGGATTTGCTGGACGACAAGGTAGTGGGTGTTCGATTTTAACTTTTACTGTGTATCCTTAATTGTAAAGGACAGTAATAGTTCCTATACCATACAAATAGGCCAGCAATTCAAAATGGAAGCTACACAGGGCACAGGCACAGGCAGACACAGTGCTGTGGCTTGGCATAGTCGATGGGTAATTTGATCTCCAGTTTCAGGGATGGGGTACATCTTTTCATTGGGTTTGTTCCAGGGTTTGTGTGAAATCTTCTCCTAATGTGAGGTCTCTTTTTTCAAGTATTGCTCTTTGACACCCTTCCCCCAATGGACTATTTTAGAAGAAATGGAGCCGTCACCCACATCAAGATTCAGAACACTGGGGACTACTATGACCTCTATGGTGGGGAGAAGTTTGCCACCTTGGCTGAACTGGTCCAGTATTACATGGAGCATCACGGGCAGCTGAAAGAGAAGAATGGAGATGTTATTGAGCTCAAGTACCCACTGAACTGCGCAGACCCGACCTCTGAAAGGTCAGTGACATCTTAGTGACAGTGAGCGCTAATCTGCACTCTAGGGCTACATGCTACGTGCCTGTCTTGTGGGGCACATAGGATCTGTGTGACTCCAAAAGCTGGTGTCTGTCCCTCATGCTGTCATTTTTTTCAATTAATTAATGAGTTAATTAATGTGCATTGGTGTTTTGCCATGGGTGTCAGGTCCCCTGGAAATGGAATTACAGACAGCTGTGAACTACCATGTGGGTGCTGGGAATTGAACCCAGCTTCCCTGGAAGAGCAGTCAGTGCTCTTAACTGCTGAGCCATCTCTCCAGCTCCCCATGCTGTCATTTTTAAAACGTGATGTTTTGTTTTGCTTGTGACAGGGTTTAGTGTAGTTCAGGGTGGCCTGGAACTCCTTGTGTAGCAAGGATGATTGAATTCCTGATCTTCTTGCTTCTAGCTCCTGAGTGCTAGGGCTACAGAGGTGCTTCACTGTGTCTGGCTAATGTGGTCCTGGAGGTTAAGCACAGGCTTGGTCATGCCACGGTGGCTTTCTACACACTGAGCTCCATCCCCAGCCCGGTGTGTGTTAAAGGAGGGATGATGGCGTCAGAGTATTTGCAGAATGCCCTTCCCTCACAGCGGCTGCGGTCAGTGTTCCTTACATGGATTCCACAGGGCTCCCATGTTTCCCCCGGGTAGATTTAGTACAGGTTTTAACTGTAAGATTTATCCACAGCTCATGAGCTGCTAGAGATGCGGGAACAGCAGCAGTGTTCCATAGTGGCTCAGACCAGTTGTTCAGCAGCACTGCCAGCAGAGGTCAGGCTGAGCCCATGGCTCTTCACCTTCTCCCTAACGTTATCTCCCACATGTGTGAGCATGACTGTCTGCAGGGAACTGCCATGGTGGAGCCCTTCCCATGGGTTTGGAGTTGAGAGCTAGTGCTTGTTTGGTTGGCTCTGGCCTTGGCTTCTGCAGTCTCCTTTCTGACTGCAGGTTCTGGGTCTGTATATCTTATCTTTCCCTGATGTCTGTATTATGTGCTAGTCATTTGTTTCTCCTGCGGCTGTAGCCTCCAGCTGTCTCACCTGCTGTAGTTCTGCATGGACCTTTTCAGTGGTGTGTAGAAGGAAGAACGCTGACCAGGTCTTTGGGGGAGGAGTGTTACCTGCTAGGGAATGTTTGCTTTCTTACCTAAAGCCATTACGTTCCTGTGACTCGGTTCCGATGTTTCTGTGGTGACTTCAGAGCTGAGTTGTTTCAGAATCTGCCATTTCATGGCCCTGGACAGCCTGCATCCAGACTTTCCAGCACAAAAGTTACAGTACAGTCTTTTGGGTTCCATATGGACATTGCTCTCTGCTTGTGGGAGCTCACACTGTTAGGGAAACCACTGTCTCTGCTCCAAGATGTACATATCAATAAAGCTTGACTGATAACCCAGTGTAGTTTTAAGAGCTGGACAGCAGATTGAGAGACATTTAAGTATAGGTTAGAAATACAGAAATATCTGATGCTTTGAATTAATTTATAACAAAGATCCACCTTTATCTAATGTCAAAATGAGCACAGGTTCATGATTATCTTGTCTCTTTCATAACTTGTTTATTTATTGCTTGAGTCCAGGTCTCATGCAGGCTGGGCTGGCCTCCTGATGGCTGTGTAACTGAGGGTGACACTGTGCTCCTCATCTTTTGCCTCCACTCCCTAGTGTCTCAGTCAGGGGTTCTGTTGCTGTAATGAAACACCGTGGCCAAAGCAACTTGGGGAGGAAAGGGCTTACTTGATCTTACAGCTTACAGTCCATCATCTCGGGAAGTCAGGGCAGGAACTCAGGGCAGGAACTGGCGTAAAGGCTGTGAGGGAATGCTACTGACTGGCTTGCCCTCTTGGATTGCTCAGCCTGCTCTTATAGCACCCAGGGCTACAGTGCCTTCTTCCATCAATCACCTATTAAGGAAATGCACCATAGACTTGCCTACAGACCAATCTGGTAGGGTTATTTACTCAACTGAGGCTCTTTCTTCCTAAATGATTCTAGCTTGTATGAAGTTGACATAAAACTAGTAAGCACACATGAATTATAGACATGTGCCACCATGCCCAGGCTTCTAACTTTTTCTTATCTTTTCACTAAATGCCTGTAACTCAACAGTTGGTCCTTTTAGGGTTAGGTACTTAAAAAAGAGTCAAATGTATTTTTAAAAGATGGGAGATTTAAAAGGAAATAGGAAGCATTGAGGATATTGTTTCCTTCCTTCTAAGACAGGGTTTCTCTGTATAGTCCTGCTTGTCCCAGAACTCACTCTATTCTGTATATCAGGCTGGCGTCAAACTCAAAGATCCACCTGCCTCTGCCTCCTGAGTGCTGGGATTAAAGGCGTGCGCCACCATCATCTGGCGGATATAGTTATCAAATGGTCCTGGGCTCCTTTTTAAGTTGTAGTGGAGGCTAGGTGTGGCGGTAGTGCCTGTAATCCCAGCACTGTAACACTGGGACTTTTATTGTCTCAGGAAAGGACAATGAACTTCAGTTGTCATTTTCAACACATCTTTGTCGTTTTCCTGTCTGTTGGGATGCAGTCTGTCCAGTCGGACAGTCCGTCCCCTGGAGGGAGCTGTTTGGAACCTGTGTTGAGGAGAGCTGACTCAGTGTGGTACATGGGAATACTGCACACCCCTGCTGAGCTCGGCTTGTTTGCTTTGCACGCACATAGGTGGTTCCATGGTCACTTGTCTGGAAAGGAAGCAGAGAAACTGCTGACGGAGAAGGGGAAGCATGGCAGCTTTCTTGTCCGAGAGAGCCAGAGCCACCCCGGGGACTTCGTTCTGTCCGTCCGCACCGGCGACGACAAGGGGGAGAGCAATGACGGCAAGTCCAAAGTGACCCACGTCATGATCCGCTGTCAGGTAGAGCGCCCGGGGCTGTGGGTGTGGTGCAGTGGTGACGGGGCTTCTGCTGAGCGAGGACCAGACCCCGCACATCAGGATTAGCTTAGCTGAGTTTCCTTGCTCATGGCCGTCTCTCCCGTGTATGTCACCAGCACCTTCTGCACCCAAGTCCTTATAGCCACCATTTGATCTCTTGTCACTGTGTGTTGGACTTTTTTTTTGGAGGCTACACATAAATGAGGTGACACAGGTTCCTTTCGGCACTTGGCTTCTTCGGTTTATTGGGAGAGCCTCCTGCCTCACTCAGTTGTTACCAACGACAGGTTTTCTTCTCAAGGCCCAGTGTAGCTCCACTGTGACGACACAGATGTGATACACGTGTGTCTTGTTCTCATCGTGCCCTCCAGACAGCCAGACAGCTTGGTCACACAGGTTAAGTGTCACTGAGAACGCAGTGGCTGCAGGAGGGTGGGAAGGTAGTGGGCTAGCCTGAGGTAATGAGCACCGTCTGTTTGGTCTGAAAGGAACTGAAGTACGATGTTGGCGGAGGAGAGCGCTTTGATTCTTTGACAGACCTGGTGGAGCATTACAAGAAGAACCCCATGGTGGAGACGCTCGGCACAGTCCTGCAGCTCAAGCAGGTCAGGAAACTTGGAGTTGCTTCTGCTCAGGGTTGGGAGAAGGCTGGCATGGAGTCTGCCACATGTGTACCAGTCAGTGTCCTGTCACTGTGACAAGATACAGGAGCACTGGCTAATAGGGGAAAGGGTTCAAAGGAGGAGCCCCAGTCACCTGGCCCTGCTGCCTTGGGCCTGTGGTGGCACATTTACCACGGTGGGAACACTTGGGGATGTTCACCACATGGCTGAGAAACAGAGACAGGAAGGGCCCTGATCTGCATCAGTGACCTGCCCTAGGGTAGGTAGACCCTACCTTCTTAAGGTTCTGCTACCTCCCAGTAGCACCTAGGGTTGGGACCAAGCCTTCGACATGTGGTCCCTTTGGTGATATTCAAGATCATACCGTAATGTGGGAGTAGATAGAGTATCGGCATACAGTCTCTAGTCTCTTCACTGACAGAACACCTCATTTAGTGTTTGGAAACAAATTCTAGAGACTGCGTCATTTCCACATCTGTGAAGGACCTCATAGAGTGTTTGGGGTTGGGGTTGAACCCAGGGCACTCCACGCTTGAACTCTGGGATATATGTGGGAGTCTGTCAGAGTCCAGCTCTGACCTGTCAAAGGCTTCTTGCGGGGATGAGAGAGGAATGAGGAAGTATTAGACAGACATATAGACAGAGACACAGGATAGCTTCAGGAGGGCCCTGGGTCAGTGCCCAGTTGCCTCAAGGTTTTATTCCAAAGGATTTTTTTATATACTACCAAGGGGAGAGGCAAAAGACCTCCCCCTTTCAAGATCAAAGCACACTGTACAGCCAAGTTTAGCCCCTTCAAAACACCTAGTAACCACACCCCATGGCCAAATCATCCCCTAATGCAGTCCTGCTGGGTAATGCAAGCTCAGGTCCTCTGACCTTGAGTAAGGTCTCACTAGGGAGCCTCTGTGGGTCTCCACAGATATATGGCCTGTCTCCTTACAGAGGATTTTGTGTTTTTCTTCAGTGCTGGGGAGTCCAGCCTCAGGGATTTGTGCATGCTAGGCAAGTGCTCACCACTGAAGTCCATCCCAGTGCCCACATGTGTAGACTGCTTTGTCCTTTGTTTTTGATGAATAGTTTTGCCATGTAGCCCTGCTAGTCTCGTGACCCTCCTGCCTCCATGTTGGGCTTACACATATGCACTATCATGCTCTTTAAAAACGAGGACCCAGCTGCCTGTACTGAATCCACCAAGTTTAAATGAATCCCCAGGGCAGTCTTGGCCCTGGAGGAGATGGGAATGGAGGGGAGGGGATGGGGGGAAGGTGGGGGTGGGGGCGGGAGGGGGAAGGACAGGGGAATCCAGGGCTGATATGTAAAATTAAAACACAAATACAATAAAAAAAAAAAAAAGGGAGGAAAAAAAAAAAAGAGGACCCAGGTTCAATTCCCAGCACCCACATAGCGGCTCACAGCTGTCTGTAACTCCAGTTCCAGTAGTTCTGACTCTCACACAGACATGCAGACCAAACACCAATGCACGTAAAAAAGAAGTATTCACTGCAAATGACTGTTAGTTCCGTGGGGGGGAGAGGGGGGAGAGGGGAGACTCACACTTTCTCAGATTGGAGTCTTTGCTGTTTCCCTTTTTAAAAAACATTTTATTGATTCTTTGTGAATTTCACGTCATGCATCCCAATCCCACTTACTTCCCCATCCCTCCACCCTTTCTCCTTGCAGCCTTACCCCCAAAAGAAAACAAACAAAAATAAGTCTCTCAGTGGAAACTTTTTGTCCAAACAGCTTCACTTGCCAATGTTGGTTGCAGTGAGTCATTGGTCTGGTTGGAGGCTCTGGCCTCTGCTGCACTGTCAACACTGGACCCTCACCGGGAACCCTCTCGGATATCCTGTTGTTGCCCTCCTCAACTTCATGGGTGGGGCAGATGTTGGGATGGGCCAACTCAAAGCCCTGAATGTGGGTCAGTGTAGTAGCAGTGGTGGTCCGCCCTCCTGCATCCTGGCCACCAGGGCCAGCTCTCCCTGTTTGCTCAGGTGAGGGGTGGGGCCAGTTCTCCAACCTGTGGCAGCTGGCAAGGGGCAGGACTCTCCTGAGCTCAGCTGTTTCACTTTTATGACAGTGGTCTCATCTGGAAATTGTGCTGTGGTTTAACTGTCTAGAAATCTGGTTTGCATTTGTATCAGCGGAGGCCTAACTGTTGGTGGAGGGTGAAGAGGCATTTCCTGGTGGAACAGGAGAGAAAGTGAAAGTACACTCCAGGTGTTTGAGCTTGGGGCTCAGGGAGAGTGCTGGTGCTTTTGGGTTTTATCCCTGCAGCCTACCTAAACAAGGAAGGGGAAAACCATCCCCTCAATGTTGCCCCTGATCTCCACACGTCACCATCATGTACACATGCACACACGCACATAGGCACTGGAACACAGAGACACCTATCACACCCAAATGTATGAGCACACCACACAAACATGAACACACCCACATGCATGAATGCTCACACACACACAGATGCACACATGCATGCATAGGCACTCATATACATGCACACATTTGGGGTGATGTGCATCCTGCTTTTGCTTTTGTGAAGTCTTTTTCTGTGTTGACACTGTTAAACATGTTTTCTTCCTTTCTCCCCACTGCTGAACACAACAGCCCCTCAACACAACACGTATTAACGCTGCTGAAATCGAAAGCCGGGTTCGAGAGCTAAGCAAGCTAGCCGAGACCACAGATAAAGTCAAACAGGGCTTTTGGGAAGAATTTGAGGTAAGTCACTGACAGATGGTTTTTATGTGAGTTACTAAGTGCTGTTTTAACAGGTGAGAAGAAGCCTTATGCTGGGGTCTGGCTCCTTTGTTGTGGCATGGAGCAGGTCACTCAGGGTACTTCTTTGAAGCAGAAAGGCATTGTGTTCCTGGGAAGGGTTGGCAGCTTGGCTCAGGTGGATGAGCTAGCAGCTCTATTTGTTGGTTCAGACCACTGGCAGGACCCCAGGATAACAAAAGGATGGAGTTCCTCTGGCATCTAGGGGGCTTCAGACAAATGAAGCTTCGTTGTCGTTTTGAATGAGGCCAGGAGAAGGGCCTGGGATTGTTCACACTAATCACGGAGAAATTAAGGGGCTGATGTCTGTCCTGAGCCCTGCTCAGGTGTGAGCCTGTCCTGTGGCCCTATGTGCTCAGATGCTGCCGACCCATGTCTCCTCTGGTCTGTCTTTCTCTCCTTGTGCATTTGTGCAGAGCTTTGGCCTCTTTCCTTCCACAGTCAGACTCCTTCTGTCGCTCAGGCCTGCACACAGCTCTTTTTATATTTGGTTTTTTGAGACAGGGTTTCTCTGTGTCGTCCTAGCTGTCCTGGATCTCGCTCTGCAGACCAGGCTGGCCTCAAACTCACAGAGATCCACCTGCCTCTGTCTCCGGAGTGCTGCGATTAAAGGCGTATGCCACTATGCCCAGCTTAAAGAATCTTTTTAATTTGGTCATTCATAGTTTGGTATACAGCTGTCTTGCAGATACCCACCCTCCTGCACTTCCCTCCCACTTTCTGTTTTACAGGAGTGGTTAGTGCGTGGTTTGTGTAGGACTTGAGGATTCACAGCTGTTTGTGCCACCATGTGTCAGCCAGCTCTTGGAGAGCATGCTCCAGTAGCTTGCCCACCTTCTTTAGCACAGATGCTGATCATCCTAGCCCTGGGGATGGGTCCACTCTAGAACATTCCTGGTGCTTGCTCTGCAGTGATGGGCAGGGACTAGAACTTGGGTCTGGTCTCATATCAGGCATTGGGATGGGCTCTTTGAACACCAGTGTGGGGGGCGTGACAGACAGGGTTTCCACCATCAGAAGTTTCTTGTTGGGAGGAGAATAGGGATGAGGGTGTCAGTGAAAGTGTGAGGAGAGCAGATGGGCCATGAGGTCATCCCTAAATTATTTACATATTTATTGGTCCTGTGGGTCAAATGCAGGGCTTTGTGCAGGCAGTGCATGTGCTATCCCACTGAGCTGTAACCCATCCATCTTGTCTCTTTAAGTAAGTGTAACTGTTTCTCCAAAGCTAAGCCGGTTTTCACCAGTGCACCACAGTACCTGCATACTCACTCACTAGTCAATCCCAGATTCATTTCTTTTGACTCCGTTAAAAAGGCATGTTCTCCAGCATGTGAATTACTGTAAAATAAAGGGTGTTTCTTTTTTGTTTTTTCGAGACAGGGTTTCTCTGTGTAGCTTTGGAGCCTGTCCTGGAACTCGCTCTGTAGACCAGGCTGGCCTCGAACTCACAGAGATCTGCCTGCCTCTGCCTCCCGAGTGCTGGGATTAAAGGCGTGTGCCACCACCGCCCGGCCATAAAGGGTATTTTTACAGACTTCAGCCTGAAGGTTAAGAGAGAAAGAGGAACTAGGGAGAGGGCTCAGTTGTTGAGAGCTTGTTGCTCCTGTGGAGGGCCAGCAGTCCTGACTGCTGAGCTATCTTTCCAGCCTCCAGACCCCAGCTCTGGGTCTTCTAAGTGTTTCAGGGAATGGGACAGGTCCCCCTCACCTAATTTTAATCATCTATTTATTTATTTATTTATTTTATTTTATTTTTTGGGTTTTCTGAGACAGGGTTTCTCTGTGTAGTTTTGGTGCCTGCCCTGAATCTTGCTGTGTAGACCAGGCTGTCCTCAAACTCACAGAGATCCGCCTGGCTCTGCCTCCCGAGTGCTGGGATTAAAGGTGTGCGCCACCACCGCCCAACTTAATTTTGGTCATCTTAAAGACAGAGGAGATGATAGGCCACAGCTTTGAGGTAGACATGTTCAGGTTTGGCCTCAAACAGCCTGTATCATTTCAGCCAGCAGCCAGCCCTGCTATGGCAAACAAAAAACCACCATGCCAGGCCCTTATCTCTGTTGGGGAAAGGAATGCTTTGTCCACATGAAGCTGCTGAGGGAACAAGAGGGTCCGTGTCATCTAGGAAAGTGACTAGTGTAGTGAGAGCCCCAGGACAGAACCTGCTTGGTTCCTTGTAGCCCCAGAACCCAGCAGGCAGTCTTCCTACTCCCCTATTCCCAAGTGGCTTCAAATCGTTTTGTGGATGTATCTGAGAGTGCTGTGTTGGGTTCAGGCCCTGGATTTTGATTCGGTGACTTGGAGCAGTGTTCTGGGCTTTGCTTGAGAAAGCCCGCTTTACTGGGGTACAGCTTGCTTTCATGAGTCCCTGATGGAACCTGGGGTGTGTGCAGCTGAGACTAAGATCTCTGAACACACACACATGCCCCAGGCATTCTGATTCAGGCCCACAGGGCTAGATTTCAGAAAATGTAGTTTCTGAATTCAGTGTTTCTGATTAAATCCTCAACACATGACAAAGGGGAAAAATCCAACAGACAAAAACCCAAGTCCCAAACAGACAGTGTCATTGACCATCTGATTTACTGGGTACTTTTCTCAGGCTACTCCTTTTCCTTAGTAATTTTAGTATTCTGGAGTGCAGTCTCCCCTCCCGTCAGAGGGCGCCTGGCCTGGCCTGCAGCTCTGCTGGCCCGAGGCTGAGAGGAGCCAGGGGGCCTTCACCTGTAGCCCCTTCTGGGTCCTCCACAGTGACTGTCCTGCTTGCAGGCATTGTGATTCTCCTCCAGGGTGGCTTTAGCCGTACCCCAGGGCTCTGTCTAGAGTACTAATTCTTGCTGGTGATCTCTGGTGGCCATCTTCCCCTGGTGACTAAGCAGTCAGCATTGAAGGACAGCCCCCAGTTAGGCTTTAGCTGCAAGCTCCAAATGCCTTCCTACGTCTTCCCTGGAGGCCCAGCTGCAGAAAAGAGCACCATCTTGTCGGGCAGAGCAGTTCAGGCTCTGAGGTTGCCTCGTTCAATCTAAGCTTGGTCCTGTTCCTACACCACAGCTCTCCTCTGATGCCCCTGTTCCTATACCACAGCTCTCCTCTGATGCCCCTGTTCCTACACCACAGCTCTCCTCTGATGCCCCTGTTCCTACACAGCTCTCCTCTGATGCCCCTGTTCCTACACCACAGCTCTCTGATGGCCTGTTCCTACACAGCTCTCCTCTGATGGCCTGTTCCTACACAGCTCTCCTCTGATGGCCTGTTCCTACACAGCTCTCCTCTGATGGCCTGTTCCTACACAGCTCTCCTCTGATGCTGTTCCTACACCACAGCTCTCCTCTGATGGCCTGGTCCTACACAGCTCTCCTCTAATGGCCTGTTCCTACACAGCTCTCCTCTGATGGCCTGTTCCTACACCACAGTTCTCCTCTGATGCCTGTTCCTACACAACTTTCCTCTGATGCCCCTGTTCCTACACCACAGCTCTCCTCTGATGGCCTGTTCCTACACCACAGCTCTCCTCTGATGCCCCTGTTCCTACACCACAGCTCTCCTCTGATGCCCGTTCCTAGACCACAGCTCTCCTCTGATGGCCTGTTCCTACACAGCTCTCATCTGATGGCCTGTTCCTACACAGCTCTCCTCTGATGGCCTGTTCCTACACCACAGTTCTCCTCTGATGCCTGTTCCTACACAACTCTCCTCTGATGCCCCTGTTCCTACACCACAGCTCTCCTCTGATGCCCCTGTTCCTACACCACAGCTCTCCTCTGATGGCCTCTCATGCTTTTCTCTGTAGGGTTTTGTTGGCTGTGGCTCTGGATTACACATGCTCGTATGCTTTTTCCCTTCTGTTACCCCTTGCCTTGGATGACCTTACTGCTTCCTCTTAGGTCATGAGTGGCCCTGCTGCAGCTTCCGCTTCTTTTCAGCCCCTTACTTCTTTATTGTGGTGTCCCCCTGTGGACTGAGATGACACATTGGAAAGATGCCACTGGAGGTTTTTGTTATTTGAGACAAAGTTTCATGTAGCCCAGGCTGGTCTCAAACTCATCATGAGGCTGGGAAGACCTTGAACTCCTTGCCTCCAACTTCTGAGTAGCCAGTTTATGCAGTGCTGGGGATTGGGCCAATGGCCATGTGCGTGCTGGATAAGCTCACTACCAACCGAGGTACACGCTCAGCACCTTCCCCCCTTTTTTCCAGGATTTGGGACAAGCCTGTGCTGACCTTGAACTAAGTGCTGGGTTCACAGACATTCACCAACATGCCTTGCTTTCTCTTTACTTTGAGGCAGGATCTCTCCCTTTCCACTGCCAGCTCCCCATTCCTTCAGTTTTCCGATTTGCCGCAGGAGCACACCCCCTACCTTGCCTCTGTCCTTGCTGACTGCCTGTGGTTCCTGCATTCTCCTGCCTCTGACTCAGGATGTGGCTGATCCTCATCCAGATCCAGCACCTGCAAACTTGTGTTCTGACTTCATGGTTTGGGGGGCCCCCACTCTGCTCCCCTGTCTTTGCTCTTCAGACTCATGCTTTCCAAACAGGCTGTTTTCCTCTAGAGACCAAAAGTTTCTTCTACTCCATGTCTTTGGAGGTCCTGTATTACTCTGGAGCTGAAGGGTCCTTGGTGCCCCTTGATGCAATTTTCTCTCTTTCTGCCATGGCTAGACTTGGAAATCCTGTTGTTCCCTCCTAGTGTGTGTTTGCCTTTCTTGGGAAGGAAGGCATTTTCATCGTCTGTGTCCTGCTGAGTGTTGTGCCAGGTGGGCAGCTAGTTGTATCTCCAGATGATTGGAGAGACACTTGCCTGTTGAGGGTAGCTCAGATGGGCAGGGGATGGAGACAGGATTCCAGGCTGATGTTCTGGTCTCCTGCTTCTGTTCCAGCCTCTGCCTCTGCCCCTGTATGCACCCTGTATGCTAATCTCAGCATTCACGCCTTTCTGTTCAAGAACCTTCAGTGGTCCTCTGTTTCCCTTATGGAAGCATGACATTTTCATGTTGAAGAACTAAGAATCTGACTCTCAAAAAAGAAAGTTGTCCCCAGGGATGAGGCTGGTAAATGGTTTCAGCTTGGGGATTTCTAGTTTCATGCTTCCTTCCTCCAGCCTGAGGTTGTTCTGCTTGGCCCTCTGGTCCTCTGCCATGTTCCTGCCCCCCCCCCCCCTCTCTCTCACACACACACACACACACACACACACACACACACACACACACCGCTTCCTGGTACATAGTGTCTAGACGTGCTGCCTAGTCTCATCCCTCACCCTTCTTGGTGCTGGAGTGTCCAGTGTTCCCTTCATTTCTGTGTGGCCCCGTGACTTCTTCAGGAGAGCGGTCCCAGACCCAGCACAGAGGAATGAACCGTTGTCTTTGACAAAGGTTTTTGAGTGTATGGGTATTTTCCCTGTACACATGTCTGTGTTCCTTCCATATGTATGTAGTACCTATGGAGGCCAGAACAGGATCCCCGGAACTAGAGTGACAGAATGTTGTGAACCGCCAGGTGGGAGCTGGGAACCAAACCCAAGTCCTCTGGAGGAGCAGCCAGTGCTGCTGGACCATCTCCAGTCTCTCAAAGCTTTTTGGAGTTACATACCAAGATGGTGTCTCTCTGCCTCCGGCTCCATTTGGACTTCTACAATTTGCCACTCAGTTGCCACTGGCTCTTTTTTCAGCTCATGGTTTGGTTGTAATTTCTGGGAAAATGGCATCTTGCAGCCTATGTCCCAGTTTTTGCTTTTTGCTGTCTGCCTCTGCCTTGTCCTCAGCAAGTGGACACTGCAGAACACAAACCTTGGAGGAGGTGTTTTAGGGCAGGGCTCCTAGATATAGTTGGATTCCTGCCTCCATTAGCCTGATGCCCAGAAGGAAGTGGGTCTTGGCGGAGGCTAGCTGCCATTCGGGTACCGCTAGGGACAGAGGATCAACAGTCCTAACCTCTGAGTTCTTACTGGATGGACAGCTAGCTGCCCTCACTGGAGGAATGAACAGGTCTAGGCAGTTTAGGCCCCCGGACATGCATGGGGATGGGCTGCAGAGCAATGGAAGAAAAGCTGAGGTAGGCATAATTATCCATTTGCCGTCCCTGAAGGGTGCTAGCTGCTGGCAATCAGCACTCAACTACCTGGATGCAGGACCTGGGTTTGGCCTCCAGGTCTCACAGCCTATCATCATTTCCACAACATGTGCAAGAGGCAGAGCTCCTGATGGGTGGTCCTGCAAACACATAGGGTTGTGTTGATGAAGGTGCCCTGACCTCAAACTCTGGAGTTTACTCTGGCAAGTTGTTCTTGGTGGCACCCCAATTGTAGTAGCTAAGATGAACCAGAGGAGCATAGGGCCCCACCTTTTATAGAGATGCCCTGCCATCTGCACTTATGAGTAAATATCACATGAGGTTTGCCTCATAGGTGATGGTCAAAGTTACTGCCAAGTTTAAGTAAAGCTACAGGTCCTCCCCCTCCCTGGCCTCCCAGTGCCCCGCCAGTGCCCCCAGCTCCTCATCCTGGCTGCTCTTGAAGTGACATATCCCTCTCAATGCTTGACCTTCCTTTTGAATGTCATCCCTATGACCTGTCCAAACATCAAGGGCTAGTGTCTTCCCAACACCGCTGAGTTGCCTTTGTGGCCAGCCCAAGGTCAGGGATGCCTGGTCCCAGAAGGAAAATAGCTTTAATTACTTGATCAGAGCTCTAAAACAACAACAGCAACAAAACAAAACAAAAACTTGAACAAGCATTGTACTGTCCAAGTTCTACACACCTTGTTTTCTTTCTGTTCAAGTCCCCACCAACTGAAGACTTTTGTTAGGAGACACGTGCCAAGGCTAAACACTGTTTTGAGACTAAGTGCCAAAAACTCATTTTAAACCCTTGACTTCTGTACCCATCTTTGAAATTTCAGGTTAACGACGTGGAAGTAGCGCAGGCTCTGGTGTTGTACCAGATTGGCCCGCCCTCCTTGCAGAGATCTTCCCAGGCAGCTGTTTTGGCATCTCATAGAGGAAGGAAACCTTTGTCCACTTGTGGTTTTCTATCAAAAAGTAGTTTGGGGCCTCAGTGGTGGATCACTGATGGAGTGTATGCCAGAGGCCCTGGACTCCGTCCTCAGCATCACAGAACCCACAGGCTAGGCTTGTTGAGAGATAATGAAAAGAACTTATGAAAATGAAACCCGACGGGCGGTGGTGGCGCACACCTTTAATCCCAGCACTCGGGAGGCAGAGCCAGGAGGATCTCTGTGAGTTCCAGGCCAGCCTGGTCTACAGAGCGAGATCAAGGACAGGCACCAAAACTACACAGAGAAACCCTGTCTCGAACCCTCCCCCCCAAAAAAAAGAAAAGAAAATGAAAATGAAACCTCCTCCCTCACTGTGCCTCAGCCTGGTCTGTCCCCTCTGGTCTGTCCTCACCACTTCTCCACTTCTGGTTGGGTCAGTTTCACTGTGGCTGCCTGGTTTGTCTCTTAATGGTGTCCCCAACTCTGCCCCATAGAGCTGTCTGGCACTTTCTTCTGAGTCCGTCCTTGTCCCTGCCCTCCCAGGTCTGACTCCTTGCATCTTGTCCAGGTTTCCCAGGGAAGTGAGGGCAGCAGGCTTCTGCACAGCTGTCACGGAGACGCTGACTTGGGTTTGACATGAGAGGCCCCTCAAGTTGAACTAATGGTTGCCCTTTCTGCAATCCAGTGGCCCCACGCTGCTTCTGCCTCTTCCAGTGTCCGCATCCTAAGACGGCTGTGGGGCTCACTCTTGATGGAGCCGAGGTGGAAGGGGGCAGACCCTAAACTCCTCCCACAGAACATGGCTGTCTGCCGCTCACACATCCTATTCCAGCTCTCCCAGCAGTTCTCACATATGTTGTAGCAAGTCTAGGGGCAAAACAGCGAAGGAAACAGATGAGCTCAATCAAACACAAAAGGCAAGGATTTCTGACTCAGCTTCCCCGCTCCCTAAGGTGTGTGTGCTGCTGCCATTGTGTAGGTACCCAGGTACATGTGAGCATGTGGCTCCATCCCACTCTGAGTTTGACCGACTGTGACCATCCTTCCATCCAGACTGACTCTGTAGAGTCACAGAGTTTTTCTGTGTGACAGGACAACAGAGTTTTGTTGTCCCCTCCCTCCCATCCCTCTCTTCCTCCCTCCCTCCCTCCCTCCCTCCCTCCCTCCCTCCCTCCCTCCCTCCCTCTGTGGTCCAGGCTGGCCTCACCCCTGTGATCCTCCCTCTTGAGCAGTGGACGATATGCACCTCGCACCTGGGTGGCCCATGGGGACTTTGGAAGTCTCCTCTTGTTGGCCTGTGAGTGCCTGTCAGGTCATGCTGTGGGGATGGTGTTCCTGTTCCCATGGGCCTGACTCACATTCCACAGACTGAACCCTTAAAGCGAAACACAGGCCAGACTGGCTTACTTCTTAACTCTTTTTCTCCCCGCACCCTTTTCCTTCCTTCCCCTCTCCCTTTCCTCCCTCCCCTCCCCCTTTTCTTCCTCTCCCTCCTTCTCTCCTCCCTCCTCACCCTCTCCTCCTTTCCCCTCTTTTCCATTTTCTCCTTTTCTTTTTTAAGGGAGTGCTTTTTATATTTATGTTTACTTTTTTTAAAAAAGATTTATTTCTTATGTATACAGTGTCTTGTCTGCATGTATCCCTGCAGGCTAGAAGAGGGCACCAGATCTCATTACAGATGGTTGTGAGCCACCATGTGGTTGCTGGGAATTGAACTCAGGACCTTTGGAAGAGCAAGCAGTGCTCTTAACCTCTGAGCCATCTCTCCAGCCCCTTATGTTTACTTTTTACATTTGTTGATTTACTTTTGTGTGTGTGTGTGTGTGTGTGTGTGTGTGTGTGTGCGTGCGCGCGCGCGCGCGCGCGCGCGTGCGTGTGCACATGTGCGTATGCATGATGGCTCATGCCACACTGTGTGTGTGGAGGTCAGAGGACAACTTTCAGAAGTTCTTTTCTTTCACCATGTGGTCCTGCGGAGTGAACTCAGGTTGTCAGATGCGTGCAAGTGCTCTTACCCACTGAACCGTCTCACACCCCTCTTGATACATATTTACTTTTCCTTGCACTCATCCCCTTTGGAAACATTTGATACATATTTACTTTATTTACTTTTCTTTGCTTCTAGACGCTGCAGCAACAAGAATGCAAACTTCTCTACAGCCGAAAAGAAGGACAGAGACAAGAAAATAAAAACAAAAACAGATACAAAAACATCCTGCCCTGTGAGTATCAGTGCCCTACCTCAGTAGCAGTCTCTGCCTGGGGTCACACGCTGGCTAACAGATAACCAGCCCTAATGGGGACGGATGTCCTCTTGATGCCAGTAAAGCTGTAGTAGGAGAGGCCCTCTGCAGTCACCTCTTGTTCATTAGTTCCTGCTCTTCCTCCATGTAACAACCTCAAGGCGCGTTTCTGTGAGACTATCTGAGAGTTGTGTCTGTGTGTTAGGGTAGGTGCTGCTCCTCTGCGCCTTCTGCTGGCTCAGCTTCTGCAGATAAGGAACCTGTGAGTACCACCAAGCTGGGCCCCCTGTAGTATGCACCACTGGCAGAGAGCAGAGGCCCTCAGTGAGGACCCCATCACTACACAGTCTCTCTGTGGGGGTGACTCTGCTGGTGCACATCTTAATGTGACCTGATCTGTAACTAATGTGGACACAGAGCAGGGTGTTTTGGTTTGGAGTGTTGGGGATTAAACCCCAGGCCTTCCACACTGCCAATGTGCTACATCTCCAGCCCTCTTTGTATATTTATTCCTCTCTCTCTGTGTGTGTGTGTATACCTTTGTGTTCATGTATACTAGTGTGTGGCTACATGTGCATGCATGTGGAGTCCAACCCCAGCCCTTTTGTACATTCATTCACGAGCACGTGCATGTGTGTATACCTCTGTGTTCATGTATACTTGTGTTGAGTACATGTGCATATGTGTGGAGGATGACTTTGGGTGCCATCTACTTTCCTTTTGAGACAGTCTCTCATTGATCAGGAGCTCCACTATTAGGCTAGGGTTGCTCATCAGAGAGCCCAGGGATCTGCCTGTCTGCACTTTACTAGGCTGGGCTTAGAGGCATATGCTATTAATGCCCAGCTTTTTTTTTTTGTAAAGATTTATTTATTTATTATGTATACAGCATATTTGACTGCAGGCCAGAAGAGGGCACCAGATCTCACTATAGATGGTTGTGAGCCACCATGTGGTTGCTGGGAATTGAACTCAGGACCTCTGGAAGAGCAGCTGGTGCTCTTAACCTCTGAGCCATCTCTCCAGCCCTAATGCCCAACTTTTTTTTTTTTTTTTTTTTTTTTTTTTTGAGACAGGGTCTCTCTGTGTAGCTTTGTGCCTTTCCTGGAACTCGATTTGGAGACCAGGCTGGCCCCGAACTCACAAAGATCCGCCTGCCTCTGCCTCCCGAGTGCTGGGATTAAAGGCATGCGCCACCAACGCCTGGCTAATGCCCAGCTTGTTGTTGTTGTTGTTGTTGTTGTTGTTTTTCCTAAAACAGGGTTTCTCTGTGTAGCCCTGGCTGTCCTGGAACTCACTCTGTAGAGTAGGTTGGCTTGGAACTCCATGATCCTGGGACTCCACGATCCACCTGCCTCTGCCTCCTAAGTGCTGACAACACCCAGCTTTTAAAAGTGAGTTCCGAGGATCAAACTCCAGGTCTTCGTGCTTGAATGGCAAGAACATAGAGACTGAATTTAAACACCCACCTGTTTTTTCCTTTTATTTTATAAGAGGGTCTCACTAGTTTTCCCAGGCTGGTCTTGAACTTACTCAGTAGCTCAGGCAGATCTTGAATTTGCTATGCTCTGGCCTCTACCTCTTAAATATCTGGGACCACAGACATGCACCTGAAGGCCCATCTGAAGCAGGGTTCCCCCCTCCCCCATCTTACTTTATGTGAATGTGTGTTTTGCCTGGATGTCTGTGTGCACCACTTGCATGAAAGCAGGCAGTGGGAGAAGCAGCCACCCAGGCCCCAAAGTAGTGTTCTTGGCATCTTTTGATGATGCAAGCCCTGCAACCGGGTGGTCTGTGCAGGCTTTCATGGGGGAGAGGCAACATTTAGAACGTCAGTATAAATACATCCTTTATCTAAAAGAAGAGAAGAGGAAAGAAAGCGGAATCTGATGTACAAGTTGATGCTGTGTCACTTAGAGACAGAGCTTTCTGTAGATGTGTGCCTCTGGGTGTGGGGGGTTCTGCTGGACTGCTGGAACAGAATTAGGAAACATTGCCTTCACAGTTCAGCTGGTCAAAGCTGCTTCATAAGTTTTTTTTTTTTTTTTTTTTTTTGGTGTTTCAAGACAGGGTTTATCTGTATAGCTTTGGTGCCTGTCATGGAACTCACTCTGTAGACCAGGCTGGCCTCGAACTCAAAAAGGTCTTCCTGGCTCTGCCTCTCCAGTGCTGAGATTAAAGGCATGCACCACTGCCGCCCAGCTCATGAGTTCTTATAAGCTCGCTCTGTGTGTGTGTGTGTGTGTGTGTGTGTGTGTGTGTGTGTGTGTATGTGTGTTTTCCGCATGGCTATCTGACTGTAGGTGAGGATGGGATGGGGAGGAGGCGTTCTCACGAGAAAAGCAAACAGGAGTTTGCAGAGAGGTGTGTGGAGCTGTAGAGGGGTTCTGGCCTTGAGGAACCTCATTCTTTTTGTTTCTAAGTTTTCTCCTCTTAGAGCTCTGCTGCTGCCCATTGTAAAGGGCAGCTATAGGAAAAGCTGAAGGAAGCAGTTCCTTAACATTTCTCAAATGACCTGCCTGCTGCTGTGTTAACTAATGATCCAATCAGATATTTCCACTGAGCCTTTTTATTTAAGTGTTGGTAATTGAACCTAGGGCCTTGCTACACTAGACCTTTTTGTTTTGAGTCAGTTTCTCTAAGTTGCCCAGGCAGGCTTTGAACTGTGATTCTCCTGTTTCATCCTTGTGAGTAGCCATGATTCTGGGCCTGCAGCATCCTATGAGCCCTGTTGTTAATTCCTATTGTAAAATATGTTGTTTTTTATAGAGCACTCAGATTTTTATACCAATAATGTATTTTTGTACAGATGAGGACAGCTGATACTATATGAACCCTGTCTTACAGATACTGTATTGCACTCTGCCTCTTCACTCTACCTTTTATTATGGAGCATTTGAAATAGATTAACAAACAGAAGCTGAGGGTACCTATTCACTGGCTTCAGCAACAGCCAACTTGTGTGCAGCCTTGTTTTATCTCTGCTCTGACCCACTTCTCTTTCCCTAGATGACTTTGAAGATCTTAGACATCATTGTTGGTACTTTAATCTTCTTTTTAAAAATAAAAACCAGCTGGGGATATAGCTCAGTGGCACAGTGTTTGCCTGGCATGCTCCAGGCCCTGGGTTCAATCCTCACCTTTACTACCAAACCCAAACAGGAAGAAAACAAACAGGCACCCAAACCTTTTAGACTCCTAAGAAGTTACAACAATGAAGTAGAAGGTTCTCAGCACCCGATGTCTGCCTCTCCGTGGTGAATCTTGTACCCCACCTGCACCCCACAGCATCATAGAGATAGGGAGTTCTGAGAAAGCACCATGGCGCGCCTTGTCACATTCCAGTTGCTCTTGTGAAGGACTTCCTTGTCACATTCCAGTTGCTCTTGTGAAGGACTTCCGTTAGACTGACTGGCTGGAGGCTGCCTGGCTGGTACTGGAACTCTGAGGCTAACTGTCATCTTTTTCTCCTCAGTTGATCACACCAGGGTCGTCCTGCACGATGGGGATCCCAACGAGCCTGTTTCTGATTACATCAACGCGAACATCATCATGGTAAGCTTTATTCGGACTGTGTTTTCTGTCTTATGTCGCTAGTGTCTTTGTGCCTGTGACACCGTCTTTCAAATGTTTGAGGCTTTTCTTCCTAATTTCTAGCCTGAATTTGAAACCAAGTGCAACAATTCAAAGCCCAAAAAGAGTTACATTGCCACTCAGGGCTGCCTGCAGAACACCGTGAATGATTTCTGGAGGATGGTGTTCCAGGAGAACTCTCGAGTCATTGTCATGACCACAAAGGAGGTGGAGAGAGGGAAGGTATGCACCGTCATCTTTTCGGACACACACACACCCCGCCCCTCGCCCCCTGCTCCCTTGCCCAATCCCTTTGCTCTATGTGTGCTCAGCCAGTGTGCTCCCATTGTCCCCAGTGCCTGATAAAATGTTCTTGAGGTATTTGGATGTGTGGTTCTTCTGTGCTGGGTTCCACCCCCAACTGTGTCTTCTCACAGTGGCTCCATTTTGCTTCTTGGTGGTGCTTGATTGGATAGGTAGTGTCTTCCACTGTTAGTACACATTTGGCCTGTAGCCCTGTGTTTTGTGCTATGGACAAACCGATCCTCTAGCTGCTGTAGTGTGGTTTTGCTCAGCTGAACAGTCTTGTTCTTTTCCTTCATTTCTTCGCAGACTGTGGCCTGTGTTTGTCTGGATTAGATGTCAAGAATTGTTGGGCCTCTGTGTATATGTGTTACTTTGCATCAGCCACCTAGCCACCCTCTAGAACTGTCATACCCCACCCCACTCCCTAGCCTCATAGCCTTGAGCTGAGCTCCCCATGTTCTTAGGATGCTGTGGGTTCCTAGAACTCAGCATGCCACATCTCCAGGAAGGCAGGCATCTCCTTGAAAGAATGTGCTGTCTTCGCATCGTCTAAAAGTGAAATCAACTTACAGGTTTTTAATATGGAAGTATCTTGGTTTTTATTGGTGTTGTGGCTAGAGTTTTTGTTTGGATATCCTTTATTGGTTTATATAAAGATTGCATACAATTTTACAATCCTGTGTAGAAGCTAACCCAAGACAGATGGGCTTTTGGGAGTTGAGCCTGGCAGCCGAGGATCGTGACTGTGCAGGGTTCTGGGTGGTGCACTTCTGCATGCTTTCGGCAGTGATGTCAGGTGTCCTTAGTTCCTGGGCAGTTACAGCTTCTCCCAGTCCTGGCTCCTGCTCGGTGGAGGTGTAAGAAGTCACCTTGGGCCTGTAGCCAAGGAATCAGGTCAGCCACTATTAGACATGTGGTTGGAAACTCTAGAGCAGACAGATCGGGCAGAGATGGGCCCGATGCTCTGCTCTAGTCCTCACATCCTTTACCTGGTCTTCCGTTTACCTGGGAGTGTGCACAGCCTGAGTCCCCACTGCACAGACAGAAAGCCAGACTGAGACACCTCTCCTGCACAGCTCCTCTGCAACACTTAGAAAACCGGGTAGAGGGCAGCAGCTTGCAAGTGTTGAGAGTGAGCTAAAATGTGATGATTTTGTGTTCTCTGTAGTGACTAGTGCAGTCCTCTGAATTGATTGTCCAGAAACCAGCATCATTCCATTGGGGATGCTAGAATCCTGTCAGACCTGTCAAACACAGATGCACAGTTGGATTTAGAATAAGAGACCTCTCCTGCCTCAGGGTACTCTCTGCATTAACCCCTGATTAATGTGCTCCTGTTTCTCGTCACCTGCAGCTGCCCGGTGTTCTTAGTCCTCATGCAGATTTCCTTTGCTGATGTTGGTGGTGTTGGTTTTAGACAGTGAGTGTCGTGGGTGACCGCTTCCAGAAAGAGAGAAACGGAAGATGCTCTCTCTGCCCCAGCCTCATCACCTGGTAGATGCAAGTTCATCCCTCAGCTGGATGAGACCTTTTTCCTTTACATCATTGTTACCTTTCTCCACTGGCTGCTCTGTTTTTGTTGTTCTTGGCTCTTTGTTCATTTTGAGACTGGGTCTTGCTATATAGTTCTCATTGGGCTGGTGTTTGCTATGTAGATCAGGCTGGCCTTAAAGGTGAAGTATTCTCCTGTCTCTGCCTTCTGGGGCTGCAAGTGTGCACACTCAGCTTTCATTCCATCAGTTCAGGGTCCCTCTACGCAGTTCTAGTTGCCCTGGAACTTGCTATGTAGACCAGATTGGCCCCAGGCTCTTGGAGACCCACCTGCCTCTGCCTTCCAAGTGCCGGAAGTGATGTGGAGTGTGCTTGTCCCACCTGTTCTCGAAGTCAGGGGCTGTTGCAGCTGTGTTCTCAGTTCTGGGAAGCTGGTGTGTGTGTGTGTGTGTGTGTGTGTGTGTGTGTGTGTGTTTTAAGATGAGTCCGGATAGAGAGAGAGCAGCGATGGGACAGTGTCAGCATCGGCTTTCCCCTCAGAATGACTGGTCGAGTGCTGGGTTTGGAAATTCTGCTTGCCAGGGGACAGTCTTCCATTGGCTGGTTCCTTCCACTTTGCTTCTTTTATCCTCAGAGCAGAATAAGCAGGTGTTGACTCTACTTTGGCAGGGAGAGGGTGAGGGTTGGGGATGGGGGGATCAGGCTGATGTGCTGCATCTGCTCTCCTCCTCCCCTTTGGCCTGTTTTGCTTATTTGAATTACTCTGTTCTTGGCAACCTAAAGGAGGAGGTAGGCCCCTCTCCTTGCTGGTGTTCAGAGCAGGACTGGACAGTTGTTCACCGCTGTTTGGGCTTCGTTCAGGGTTTGGACACTAACAGGCTCTCTCTTGGTCCCTTCCAGAGCAAGTGTGTCAAGTACTGGCCTGATGAGTATGCACTCAAAGAATATGGGGTCATGCGTGTTAGGAACGTCAAAGAAAGTGCCGCTCATGACTATACCTTAAGAGAACTCAAGCTCTCCAAGGTTGGACAAGTAAGTATATTGTCGTATTCTAGAGACTGTGGCTTTCTGTGGTTCACAGTCATTTGTGGCGCCCTGTCCACACTCAGCCTTTGTCCTGTGTTCTGTCACTTACTGATTGAATTGACCGTAGTGAGTGCCTCGTAAGTGCTGGGCCCAGTTGAACACTTCTGTGCCTAGTGAGCAAGACAGGCACAGGTCCTGCACTCACAGAGCCTGGAGAGATGTAGGTAAATGTAACTCCCAGCTGCTGGCCTTCAGCTCCTGGGATGTGTTCTATAGTGACTGGTAAGCTGGGTGGTGGTGCACATCTTTAATCCCAGCACTTGGGAGGCAGAAGCAAGTGGATCTCTGTGAGTTTGAGGCCAGCCTGATCTGCAGAGTGAGTTCCAGGACAGCCAGGGCTACACAGAGAAACCCTATTTGGAAAAAAAAAAAAGTGACTGGTACATGAGACAGGGTGGGTAGGGGAGGGTCCCAGAGGGTGACACTTGCTGAGATGTCATGTGGAGGAGCCATGCAGGAGAGAGAGCAGAGGGAGCAGGAGCACCTGTCTGTGATCAAGGTCAGCGAGGCAGCTTTCTGTTTTTCTCCAGACAGGGTTGCTCTGTGCAGCCCCAGCTGTCCTGGATCTCGCTCTGTAGACCAGGCTGGCCTTGAACTCACAGAGTTCCGCCTGTCTATCTCCCGAGTGCTGGGATTGAAGGCGTGTGCCACCACCTGCTTTTGTCAGCTGTTTGTCATGGCTTGTGGCTCAGGATTGCTCGTGGAGTGGCTGGTTCCAAAACAAAACAGGATTTGATTTGGAGTCATTTTTATTTCATATTTAGAAGGGCTTAATTTGATGTCTTTGGGGACTCCAAGATGGAGGAAACCACTCTTGTTCTCTAAGTGGATTCCATCTCAGCACAGTGAGAAGCCCTGCACACAGATAGCCATGCTTCAGGCAGATGTGCACAGTGTGGCTTCCCCAGCTGGGGTGGGCGTGGGCCTCTGAGTGTGCCTTCTGGGCACAGGTGAGCTGGGGTGGGGGTGGGCCTCTGAGTGGGCCTTCTGGGCACAGGTGTTCTTTGAGCCACATACTGAAGTCCTGACTGCAGGAAAATGGGATATAGGGGGGGGGGGGGGGGGAGGGTGTTGAGGAAATACTCTTGGGTTAGGTCACATTGGGAAGAATTATTTAAAAAAACAATTAGCTTATTTATTTATGTTCATTATTATTATTATTTTGAGACAGGGTTTCACTCTGTATCCCTGGATGGCCTAGAATTGGCTACAGAGAGAAGTTGACCTTAAAGTCACAGATATCCCCCTGCCTCTGCCTCCCTAGTGCTGGAATTAAAGGTGTGTGACACCAGACTGGCTGAGTATTTTTATTTTATTTTATTTTGCTTATTTACTTGTTTTGAGACAGGGTCTCACTATGTAGTCCTGGCTGGCCTAGAACTTGCAATATAGACCAGGCTCCTCTCAAACTCACAGAAATCCATCCGTCTCTGGCTCCTGTGTGCTGAAATTAAAGGTGTGGCCCACAATACCTGCCTCCTGCGTATTCAAGTGTATCCATCCCCCCCCCCCCCCCCCCCCCACAGGGTTTCTCTGTGTAGCTTTGCACCTTTCCTGGAACTCACTTGGTAGCCCAGGCTGGCCTCAAACTCACAGAGATCCGCCTGCCTCTGCCTCCGGAGTGCTGGGATTAAAGGCGTGCGCCACCACCGCCCGGCATATTTCTTTATTTTTATATGTGCATGCATGAGCATAGAGGTTAGAGGACAGTGGATGGGAATTGGTCCTCTCCTTCTACCATGTGGTTTGAAGATACTCTGTTAAGAGCTTTGATCTTCACCACATGGAGCTTGTCTCAGTTCTTGTGCCCAGTGAACAGGTGGAAAGCTGAGTGTGGGGAGGTCTCTACAACCCTTGGATTGGGACGGGGTGGGGGTGGGGGGATGTGACTACTAGCTAGGAGGCCTACTAGGAGACCTTTATGTTAGTCTAGGCCTTTGGCCAGCTCTCCATATCTCCAGCAGTGGGTTTTCCTGCTCTACTTATGCCTTTTGTTGGGAACAGACTGCAAGAGAAGCAGTGTCAGGCCCCTGGGAAGGTATCTGCAGGGCATCGGGACAGTTTGGCTATTGAAGGGGGAAGAGAGACCAAAGGTGTCTTAGAACTTTGAGTCTGACTGGACAATAGAGTTATGTCAAATGTGAGGAAAGCCAGAAACAGACCTGCTGTGTGGACATCTACTTCCTTCCGGATGCACTGAGCTGAGCCTTTGAGTGGGCATGTCCATCAGGTGTCTGGACAGTTATGAGTCCATACATTTGTTTTAGCACTGGGCTCCTTGCTGGAGACAGAGCTGGGGAGTGGTAACATAGGTATGCCCCCCTCCCTCAAGTTACACTCCACTGTCTAGAATACTTCGAGCCCAGGAATCACATGCCCCAATATGTCGCTATAGAGTGCAGTTAGGGCCAAGTCAAAGGACACAGTGTGTTGAGATGGGTCGGGAAGGAGTTGATATTTACCTTAGTGATATAGCCAGCTGGAGCTGGCACTTACCCTCTGCCCCGTCGAACTGGAGGGCCTGAGGCCATTGCAGTGGAGCTTAGGATCAATTGGAGGCTGCTGCCTAGGGTGGTGAGATAGTGGGGTTTGGCTGGGGCCGTGCAGGGGGGCTGGATAGCAGAGGGCTGGCTTGGGGTCCTTGTAGAGGACAATGATGGGTTTGGTGGTGAGCACAGGATGACCCTCAGCTCCAGACTTACGGAGTGGGCTGCAGGAGGAGCAGAAGGGATCCTGTGGAAGTGCCTTTGAGCCATGGAAGTGCAGGTATGAGGGAAGCAGGGCAGAGGGCAATGACCCAGTGCATTGTGGGTGGGCTGTTTGCCCTGTGGTCTGGGAGGGCAGGGGGAACGTCAGCTAGGGCTGATGATGAGCAGAAAGGGATCTGTTTCACGCTGCAGGAGGTGTGTTCATCATGGCGCATCTGTGGAGGTCGGAGGACAGCTGTGAGGGCTTGGTTCTCTTCCACCGCAAGGATTCTGAGGATTGAACTTGGGTTGTCAGGTTTGGTGGCAGGTGCCTCCACTCACTGAGTTGTTTTGCTAGCCCTCTTGTGAGGTTTTATGATGAACTGCCAGGCTGTGAGTGTCTCTGAGTAGCAGGCAGGTTCTTTCCCTTGGTGCTGGTGAGAAGCTGTTTGTCTTGCCCCTCCCCTCCCCCACTCCTTTGAAAGGTGTGACTGCTGTGTGACTTGTCTCTGGGTACTGAGACAATGCCGCAGGTCTTGCTTCATCTTGCTTACCAGGAGGTTTTGAGAGGGAGATCTGGGGGATGTTGGCACATGTGTGCTTTTACCCTGACGTGGAGGCTGACATGGAGCCCTCTGGCTCCTGCCTTGACGATGACGGATCACCTACTTGTACAGCGCTGATGTACAGAATGCCTTGGTCTAGAATGGGTGTTGCTGCACAGTGAGGCTGTGCATGCTCCGTTTCTCTTGCTGGTCTGTCTGTGACCCACGAAGCTGTCTGAGTTTCAGGTCACTTAGTAACGACAAGGATTAAATTCGTGTAGCACACTAGAGAGTTTTTAATCATAGCAAGAGTCCTGGATGCAAGAAAATTCACCAGTGTTGGTTGCTATTGTAGCCTCCCTTCCTCTGTCCTTCTGTCTTTCCCTTCCTCTGTCCCTCCCTCCCTCTCTTCTTCCTTTTCTTTTTCTGTGGTCCCATGGTCCTGGTGCCTCTGTTGGTCTCTGGCCATTGTCACTCAGAAGAGCCAGGATGTCCTCAGTCCCTGGTTACTTCCTGCTTGCTGGGAGAAGCTTTGTTCAGCTCCTTTAATCCCTCAGTGTGATAGATTTCTTTGCGAGTGGATTTGAGGGTTTGAGTTATGCAACAGTGACTCTACAGTAAGGGGCCACCCGGGATTTGAGCCCAGGTCTCACCATCTAATTCACAGAGCCCATCTTCCAGCTGTGACGGTGCTGTAATGGGTGTGCATGCATGCCTGTGTGAGCCACCAAGGGGGATGATATGAGAGGACAGTGGAGAACATGCTTGAGAGGAGCCAGAGTTTGCCAGGCTGCCATCCATAGGGACCTCAGCTGCCTCTGGAGTTGAGTGCCACCTGACTGAGGAAGAAGGGGAATGTGGTCTGTTCTGGTGACTCAAAGCTATGTTTTGGCTGCAGTTAGCAGAGAACAAATTGCCATGCTGGATGTCTTAGATCACCTGATAGGCAGACGCTGCCTCCAGGCTGGCCCATTAGCTCTCGAGTGCTCCTGGGAGCCAGAGATTCTGGGCTTTCCATTCTCGAAGGTTCTAGGAAAGCTTAGAGGCCATGATTCCTGAACCCTTGATTTATTTAATTCTGTTCTGGCTTTTCTTGGCTCTACTCCAGGGAAATACAGAGAGAACCGTCTGGCAGTACCACTTTCGGACTTGGCCGGACCATGGCGTGCCCAGTGACCCTGGAGGTGTGCTGGACTTCCTGGAGGAGGTCCACCACAAGCAGGAGAGCATCGTGGATGCAGGCCCTGTCGTGGTTCACTGCAGGTGACAACCCAGCTTGCTTTCTTTAAACTCGGGGCTTTGGAGGTCTGTTCTCTTTGGAGATGTGACCCACCCTTCCCAGCACTCTGCATGTCCAGCACCCAGTCACTTCCCATGTGGGACTCTGGAGGCTGTTCCAGGGTCACCACGGCAGAGGGTGTGGGCTTCGTGATTAGGTTTCCTAAACTCTCATGGTGAGCCAATCTAGAAATGAGTGAAGCTTTCATTATTCAGTGTTTGTTTTTGTTATTGTCATTTTGTGATAGGATCTCACTATGTAGATCAGGTTGGCCTCAGACATGCAGTGACTCCCCTGCCTCTGCCCCCCAAGTGCTGGCCTGTTCAGTTCTTTTTTGTTGTTGTTTGTTTTGTCTTTAAATCACCATTAATGTATGTTTTTTAGCTAGATGGCTACTTAAGAAAGAAAGGAACACACATTTCTTCCTTTGAATGTCTGCTGTGGCCTTTTAAGACAGGAAGTCACGAGTCTGTGGGCAAGTTTCTCTGCTCAGAAGAGCCATAATATGTCCAACTGTTTTCAAGTAAAAGTTGCATTAAACTTGGGAGTAGAGAAAAGATGTCATGTGTTGCTCAGCACTGTGAACCTCATGGCAAGCCCCCAAGAGATATTGTCATCCCTCCATTCCATGGATGAGGAAGCAAGGATACCCTACAGGCCTATATCAGGAACAGAGGGATCTGACACCTTAGGGATGGGGTGGGGAGGAGTTGGTGTGTAGCTGTGACCAGCATCTTCTAGACCCAGAGAGCAGAGCCTGTGGACATTAATAGCTTGGTTCTTAGTGTGAAACCCCTACAAGTGACTCCAGCATCCCTGCTGTTTATTCTTCTCCCCACAGTGCTGGAATCGGCCGGACAGGAACATTCATCGTGATTGATATCCTTATTGACATCATTAGAGAGAAAGGTAGGTCATCTGGAGGACAAGAAGCCACAGTTCCTGTTTCTAGTTTGTAAAAGGAGAGAGCCAGGGAAAACAGCCTGGGAGAGAGAATTCACAGGAGAAGGAGATTGTCATTTAAATATGATTTAAAAAGAGATTCACTTTCAGTGAGTTCTCTTGTTCAGCTGTTACTGTCAAACAGTGTTGTAGAGTTCTGGCCCCATCACTGTGCTTTCTGTTACCCCTGTCATGAGGCCCCCCAGCCATTCATTCCCTGCCTGTGGGGTGGGGTGGCACTTTGTCCTAGCAGTTTCTGGCATTGTCCTGAGCATTGGTTCAGGAGTCCTGCTGCATCCCCCATGGCTGATGGTGTGGGAAAGACTAGCTCTGTGTCCCTTCCTGCTGTGGAAGTGGGTGCCCGCAGCTCAGCCTGGCCTCATGCACTCCTGCAGCTTCAGGATCTTTGCTTTGCAGGTGTGGACTGTGACATCGATGTTCCTAAAACCATTCAGATGGTTCGGTCCCAGAGGTCAGGGATGGTCCAGACAGAAGCACAGTATAGGTTCATCTACATGGCCGTCCAGCATTACATCGAGACGCTGCAGCGCAGGATTGAGGAGGAGCAGGTATGGAACGAGGGACTGGCTCTGCTCCAGTCCAGGCTACCTGGACTTGTGCTCTCAGAGCACCAGCTCTTTATCTGGAAAGGTTAACATTCCCACCCTGTGGTCTCATCCTTTGCCTCCTAGCTCAGGGAAGTGTGCACCATGAGCTGACAGTCAAGGCTCTGCCATACAGAAAGAAAGTGACTTTAACATGCCAGGCTTAGAACTCAGGGCCTGCAGTTTCCAGCCTGCTTCAGCTTTGATCGAGGCTGGTCTCTCCTGATTCCATCTTGTAAAATGAATGCCTTGTTCTTAATAGAGCATGGCAGTTTGAGCCACGGATTTGGCTGCATTGAAACAGTGAATTTCAATTTTAATAAGCTGTGCATAATGAAGAGTGTGCAGTTGGAGCTTTTCCATGTGAGGCTATTCATAACAGACACAAAGCTGAGTTAATTAGGATGCGCTGAGCCGAGGGAGATGAGGAGAGCTGTTCTTTTGGGGCGCTTTGCTTATTCCCCTCCTGAACCCCATAGTGTTGCAGCAGATGGGTGGTATCTGAACACTAACCACATTTGTCCTTTTTACTGCTGTTGCCGTCCAGAAAGCCCAGGAGAGGGGACTCAGTGCAGGTCACAATGTGGCAAGCTGTCTCTTAATGGGTAGCTCTATTATTTTTTTAAAAGACCATCTCACTGTGTAGCCCTGGCTGGCCTGAAACTCACTATGTAGACCAGGCTGGCTTTGAACTCACTGAGGTGCTGCTGCCTCTGTCTCCCAAGTGCTGGATGAAGGTGGGTGCCACTGTACCTGGCCTGGAGTAATAGAACCACTTCTTCAGCCTTGGGAGCCAGAGGGAAGTGTCCCTTCCTGAGCTTAGGTACTCACCCAGACACCTGTGTTAGGTGGTTCACTGTACACACATTGAGAAATCAAGTGTGCATACATATGTGAGGTCATGTGATTGACAGCCACCTATCCTGAACTTCAGTGGTTTAAATCTGAATTCAATGTAAGCTTTTTTTTTTCTTTCTTCACTTAGCAAACCCAGGGCTTCATGCACAGTAGGCTAGCACTCCACCACCAATCTGCACCCCCAGACCACCTCTAAATGTAAACAGTTACTCGGGAGCTCTTTTATACATGTCTTCCAGCTACATTTAATTGGGACCATTAATAGTTTAAAAGAGATGCTCAGAGAATAAATTTAAAGAGGTGGCACCATGGTTGCTAAGTCTGGTCAGCAACAATTCAGGAGTTCTCTGTTTCACTTGGATTTGGATTTGTGTTAGAACTGAGAGGTAGAAACAGGTGGATCAGAAATTCAGGATTATCTTTGGCTATGTGTTATTGAGTTCCTGGTCAGTGTGAGCTGAGTGAGACTCGGTTGCAAAAGTAACAAACAACATGAGAAAGAAACCACCGACAGATGAAAAGAACCACCCCCACTTATTTTTAAATTTAATTTTAGATAGGGGTGAGCCTGTGTCCATGTGTTGGTCTGTGCGTGTTAGTACAGGTGCGCACGGACCCGAAGATCCCTGGAGCAGGATGTGTAGTTGTGCTGCCCAGCATTGCTGTGGAGAACTGCTCTTCCCTCTGCAGGAGAACTTGGCGATCTCACCCACCACCATGGCTCCCTCTCAGGTCAAGCAGATCCTTGAATTAAGCCACAGGACAAAACTAATTCAGGATAATGAATTATTTCGAAATGTAGTCATTTTCCAATTTCGGATGAGTTAAGGCCCTTTGGGAGTAAAAGAATTTGCTAAAGAAGGTTAAATGAAAACAAGAAAGGGACAGTTGGGTGGAGACAGGAAGGGGAGAGAGAGAGAGAGAGAGAGAGAGAGAGAGAGAGAGAGAGAGAGAGAGAGAGAGAGAGAGAGAGAGGCAGAAAACACACTTGCCAGCAAGAAAGAAATACAGACGGGGTGTCGGGGACAGAGCATAGGGGACAGTCATAAGTGTCTATGTATAACAGGCTTCTTGTCTCTGTGGTTGGGTTGAGAGGTTTTAAAAAATTTTCCATTTATAGTAGTAAGTACCTTATTTGTAAAAGTAGTGTGTGATATTTTCTTTACCCAACTTATCTGAATGTTAAGATGTTAACACAAGCCATCATTCTCTCTTTAAACTTTAAAATGTATGTAATATTTAAAGAGGGAACGTTTAAAAAGTTACATGTATTTATACCTCTTTGCTTTTAATGTGTTAGTATGTATTTTCAAAAAAATAAGGACACTCTGTTGCCTAGTCGTGATTCAGTTACCAAGCTGAGGAAGCAGACATGGATAGAAGGTCTCTGTAACCTCAGGTCAGGACTGGGGCTGTAGCCCAGCATGGGAGCACCCTCCAGGATTCTGGGGTCCATCCCAGTACCACACACAAGTATACCAGGGCAGCCCCACATTTCTGTAACTCAAGCAAGCACTTGGGGACTGAGGCAGGAAGGTTGAAAATCCCAGTCTAGCCAGGGCTCCATTAGTTAGTTCTTCTCTTGATAAAACCAAAACCAAGCAAGAAACTAAATAAATGGCCTGGAGAGGTAGCTCAAAGATTAAGGACATGTACTGCTTTTGTAGAGCACCCATGTCAGGCGGCTTAAAATTCAGCTCCAGGGGATCCAACCCCTTCCCCCCAATTCTGACCTCCTTAGGCACCTGGTCTCATGTGCATGTGCACAGGCATGCCTGCACATACACCCCCTTCCCCCCAGAGGTAAAATAACTCACACACCACATTCAGATTTTACACGCTGTACGCCCTGCGGTCAGGGTCACACCATGTGTGTGGCAGTCATGTTTCTTTGCTTGTCTTTCATGTGAGCAGTTTCTCTGTCACACTGTCACTCTGCCCTCCATAGTTGGGAAGCTGCCAGTTGCTCCCTGTCCTGAAACTCCAGCCATTCTGTGTTGGGCCCATTGCTGAGTTGATTTCAGACGATCAGGTTAGCTTTGCTCCTTGAAGGTTAACAGTTATGTTTCTTCACTTGGGAGTTATTACAGGAATCACGTGCATGTGCACACGAGTACACACACACACACACACACACACACACACACACACACACACACACAGATACAAGTACGTACAGTCACACATTGAGACTCATACATGTACATCCCACTCGGGAAATAAAAGATTTGGACACACTCAACTGAGGGCGTGGCTCAGCGGCACAGTGCTCAGTCAGCATGGCCCAAGCTTTGGGCTGATGTCCACCGTGAGATGGGGGAATGTTTGAGGCTGGAAGCAGCCTAGTTCTCACTGTACGTTTTTCCTACTAGTTATACATCGATACATGCATATATTCATATATGTGTATATATTTTTGTTTGTTTTTTGAGACAAGGTTTCTCTGTAGCACTGGCTGTCTTGGAACTCGATTTGTAGACCAAGCTGGTCTCAAATTACAGAGATCCACCACCTGGCCCCCCTTTTTTTTTTAAAAAAAAAAACAAATGAATGAATGAATTTATTTTTATGTGCCTTGGTGTTTTGCCTGCATGTATGTCTGTATAAGAGTGTTGTGTCTCCTGGAACTGGCATTACAGACAGTTGTGAGCTACATGTGGTTGTTGGGAATTTAATCCGGGTCCTCTGGAAGACCAGCCAGTGTTCTTAACCACTGAGCGGTCTTTCCACCCCCAATAATTCTTGCCTAAAAACATTAGCATAGCATTTGACTAGTGACACTTGCTATTTCTTCAATTACCTCCTTTGTTTTGGTGTGTGGAAACACTGTGGAATGATTGCCATGGTCAGGTGGATCATTGCGCCCAGCACCCTGCAGTCCACTTCTTTCTGTGTGTGCTGAGACATTGGCATCTACTCTTGTCAGAGTTCAGGTTTACTCTACCTTGTCCAGTCTAGTGCTGAGCACAAGGCCTCCAGCACCTACAATGTTACATCTGAGGATTTGTACCTGTGACCAGTGTCTCCCCACCACCAGTCTCTGACCACCCGCACATCACCCCCCTCACTCCAATCAGTTTCTAGGAGTCTGTCAGGATCCATGGAGTGCTTGGCTTTTTGTGTCTGGCATCTCCCACTCAGCTTGAGTTCACAGGTTCAGCTGTGTTGCAGGTGGGTTGCCTTTTTAAGCTGAGTGCTGTTCCATTGTGTGTGTGTGTGTGTGTGTGTGTGTGTGTGTGTGTGTGTGTGTGGTTTCGGCTTTCAGGAAGGTTCTGAGTAAGGAGAAAATGGGTGGCTGCTGTCAGTGGGAATGACTTGACTGTCATGCAAGGTGAGAAAGTTCTGCAGATCTGCTGGGCAGCATGTACATAGTTGGTACATTTGGCCGAAGCTTTGATGGGGTGGAGCTTCTCTCTGTTTTTGCCCTCCCCCACCCCCAATCTACGCTTCCAGTCTTCAGTGTCAGAGATGAGATTTCACACAATTTAAAATATTTATATTTTATTTATAATTCTGTGTATTTGTAGGTGTGTACACACAAATGCAGGTGCATATGAAGGTCAGAGATGTCAGACCTGGAGCTGGAGTTGTAGGCAGGTGTGATCTATCTGAGGAGGGTGCTGGGACTTGAACTCTGGTCCTCTGCAGGAGCAGTGTGAGCTCTTACCTGCCACTACGTCTTTCCAGCCCAGAAACTAGGTTAGAGTCCTGTTCCTCCTGCCTCTTCCTCTCAAGTGCTGTGATCATGTGTGCACATAGCCATGCTCAGCACAGCCACTGTGGCTTTTTCCCCTGTCCCAGGGTGTGTTCTCACTCTCCTTTGGCTCATTCCCCTAGAGTGAAGGGAGAGTAGTCACCGAGGAGCCACCTCCTTGACTGGGTTTGTTGTTCCAGATGCCTTGTTGCCTTTGCTCTGGGAGCACATCCATGTGTGGTGCTCAGTGGTCATTTCCACTCCTGACACAATGCAGCTGTCAATCAACATCCAAGGAGACTTAGTCTTAGACACGAAGTCTGCCGATTCTCACATTCCTTGTGTGAGGGCTTAGCTTGGCAGAGAACCCGCTCAGTCCTCCCATGGCCTTCATGTAGCCCAGGCAGGCCTTGACTGTGGGAAAAGTCTGCACATGCTCAGCACAACGTTGTCTGTGGACATTCTTGATTCATGGTTGAATCTGTAGGAGCCACAGATATAGAGGGTAACGGTATGAGGTTGATAATGCTCCTCTCACCTCCTTTGCCTTAGCCCAGAGGGGGCTGGGAACACTAGCAATGGCTCTGCAGAATGTAGGCCTGTGCTGTGGTGTCTCCTACAGGGACCCCCTCCTCCAGGGCTCACCTGAGCTCCTGGGCTCAGCACTTCTTCCTGAGGAGTGTGTTGTGGTGTGAGTAGCTTGTGTCAGGTGTCAGCTGCCTCCTTCCTTTGGCCCAGCCTCCGTGGTGGAGCACAGCCCTGTGATCTGCAGGCTGGTGTGCTGTGCTCGATGGTCTGTGTGCTAGACCTGAGTAGCTGTGGGTCTGCTGGGCTCCTGTCAATCTCCACCTGGTAATGTAGAGACAGTGCAGCTGAGTTTCTCTTTGACACCTCCACCCCATCACCTGTTTCCATCCCTGGGATCCCAGAGCAACCCAAGCTCTGTGCTGTATTTACTTGTTTGTTTATGTAGAGACAAGGTCCCATTTAGCCCAGACTTGCTTCCCACTCACTGTGAAGCTGAGGATGAACTTGAACTTCTGATCCTCCCTGAGCTCCACCTTCCTAGTGCTGAGATCATGAGTGGTGAATGTACTGCTGGGGATGGAAGCCAGGGCACCTATGCTGGGCAGACAGGCATTCACCAACTGGGCTACATCTTTGTTCCCAAAGTGACTTACTTTGTTTAAAGTGCAAGTACATGATCTGGAGAGGAGGTTCAGCCACTCGGAGCCCTTGCCACTTTTCCAGAGTTCCTGAGTTCAGTTCCTGTCGCTCAACGTTGCCAGTTATAGCAACAGCCTATAACTCCAGCTCAGGGAATCCAGTGCCCTCTTCTGGCTTCCAAGAACACTTGAACACATGTGGCATGCACACAAACAGACACATGTACATACATAAATGAAACACAAACATTGACTCGAAACTGCAGAGACCATTGTTCACTAGTTCAGTAGTTGGCCAGTGGGACCCGGTGTCTTATTGTTGCTTAGCTTGTGTTTTCCACTGAGCATCTTATATGAATCTGTTTGCACACCATCCTCTCCTGCATACTGTTTCACTATATGGACGTATCCTACTCTTTTGTTCCCTTGGGCATTTATAAAGAGCATCATGTTCCAGCTACCCCTGTCCAGTTCTTAGGCTTCTGTGCAAGGGTTTCCCAGTGAGACACAGATGCAGATGTTCATCCAGTACATGCTTTTTCATTTTCTCTAAAGATTAGCTAGTTAGTGTCACTTTCACTCTTGAGAATCAAGTGGCATCTTTTCTTTCCTCCATTGCCAGGGGGTCAAGCCCAGAGCCTTGTGCAGCCAGGTAGGAAGCACTTACTGCTAATTGTGTCTCCAGCCTCCCAGTTTAACCTCTCTGAGCAGCTGATGGTGGATCCGGGTGTGTGTCGGTCTTCAATATGGCCGTCCTGCCTTCCTAGCAGTGCTAAGGTCAGGGCGGTGCCGCTGCTCCTTTGACAGCTTCCGCTTTGAGAAGTGGCGGTCTGCAGTGAATATGAGAAAAGGTGGCCAGCCAATGGGGCGGTGCAGCGGGTAAAAGCACCTGCTGTGCAAACCAACAACTCCCCGGGGTTATCTTCTGCTCTCTACCTGTGTGTGGCATGTGTGAGCCCTCCCATATCACACATACATGCAGAGACATCATGAGATGAGCCCACATCCCTGTTGATTCTCTTTGCTGGTTTCCTTGCCTCCCACATCCTTAAAGTCAGAATCACACTTGAAGGTGCTGTGACCTTTTCTGACGTGTATCAGGAGGTAGGTTGCAGGGTCGGGGAGTGTCTCAGTGGAAGGGCACACACCCAACCGAGTGCAAGGGCTCTGGCTGACATCCTCAGTGCTAAAGGAATAAAGTGCATTATTGTGCCTTCCATCCCTGCGTGCATTTCTACTTGGAGTGAATCCTTCCGGAGCGAATTCCTTTCTTACTGTCTACCTAACATGGTGGAGTGGGCACACAACCGAAGTGATTAGAGCTCTGTGCAAAGCAGCAGGAACTCTGTGCTTAGGAGCAGGGCCTCTGGCCTGGCTCAGTGAGCAGTTTCTGTGTTCCTGCAGCTCCAGGGGCTCTGGGGGACCCTGGTCCCAGAGCATCCCTCCGGAGGGGGCTGGGTCGAGGAGGAGACAAGTTCCTGACAGTGTGATCAGCATGTCAGTGTTCTTAAGATTTTGACATGTTCATCTGTTTGTCTCTTTTCCTTTGATAAAATAGCTTTTTGTTCCTGTATTCTTTTTTTTAAAGATTTATATATTATATATACAGTGTTCTGTTTGCATGTTCCACATACTCCCTGCAGGCCAGAAGAGGGAGCCAGATCTCATTACAGATGGTTGTGAGCCACCATGTGGATGCTGGGAATTGAACTCAGGACCTCTGGAAGAGCGGTTGGTGCTCTTAACCTCTAAGCCATCTCTCCAGCCTATGTTCCTGTATTCTTTTAGAACACACACTCACAGACCTTCTTACCTGTATTTTTCCAACTTTCAGAAAAGCAAAAGGAAAGGACATGAATATACCAATATTAAGTATTCTCTGGTGGACCAGACAAGCGGCGATCAGAGCCCCCTGCCACCTTGCACCCCAACACCACCCTGTGCAGAGTAAGTAGTGATGTGGGAACGTAGCTGTGGTAAAAGCTAACAGCAGATGTTTGCAGTATTTCCCTCTCGACTGCTTGCTGCCCATTGATAGTGCCATGGGGGTGGTTGGGGTTGAGGGACTCTCTAGGGACTGTGTGGACAATGTCTAAACAATTTCAAGGTTCCTAAACAGTAGGCAGGTGCTTTCCAGACTCTGTGACCCTAAGCCTGTCAGGTCAGGGTCCTCTAGGGAAATCTAGTTTTCCTTTTGCAGGGGGCATTATTTCAGTGGAAGGTGCTGGCCCTTACAATGTGTTGTTACTCCTTGACAAGTAAGAATAAATAAATTCTCTATTCATGTGTGGACATGACTATGGTCTGCCAATCTTCCTGCCAGTCAGGTTTTCTTTTTTCTTTTTTCTCCCTGAGACAAGATTTCTCTGTGTGTAACCTTGGCTGTCTCACTCTGTAGCCCAGGCTGTCCTCGAACTCACTGAGATCTTCCTGCCTCTGTCTCTTGAGTGCTGGGATTAAAGGCATGCGCCACCACTGCCTGGCCCAGTCAGGGTTTTTAAACCAAGGGTCAGAAAGCAAGAGCCCACGGGCCTAGCTTTGCTTTTTAAAGGAGTTCTTATAAAAAAACAAAAACAAAAACAGAAACCCAAAAGGGCAGCCGTCCATCCCAGTAGGAATGGCGGGCAGTTATGGATAGATGTGCTGGAAAAGAAGTGATGGGCGGCCTAGGGACACCCAGGAAGGACTCATCTTCCTTGGTGGTTAGTGACCCGGAAGGGAAAGCTCTCCATACACCAAGTGCAGTCAGAAAGCAGTGTCCAGCAGTGGTGAGGACAGTTGTGTTTTCAAGGAACAGCTGCTGCACAGCTGCAGTTCCAGCACCTTGTTCAGCTCCCATGACAGCTTGCCTTGGTAACTGCAGCCAGAGCCTTAAGAGCACAGTGACCTCTGACCTTGCAACTGGGAGAGTTCCTCTTATGGAAGCGCTCAGATCTTGGGAAAGCTTTGCCTCCAGAGGCATTCAGCATGATGTCATCTTGATAGTTTGGGAATTTGGGAGGTACTTTAATAGTACATCTGTGACAGGAAGCTGTGTGACACTTCTAGCCCGAGAGATGAGCTAGAGACACTCAGAAGTGGAGTGCTGAAGGACCATGCCTTCTCGGTCAGACTCCAAGTAGCACTGAGCTGGGAAAGGAAAAAGGAAATTAGTTCCTGAGCTTTGCTGTTTTTTCACTGCACCGAAGACTGCAGAAACTCTGGTATCAGCAGCTGTGGAGGTCTCAGGGTTCTGAGTGTCTCACCAGCAGTGTGCGTGCTGCACCCATCTCTACAGAGCTCCCTGTGTCTGTTAGAGAGACACAGTCTTTTTTGTTTGTTTGTTTGTTTGTTTGTTTGTTTTTGAGACAGGGTTTCCCCTATGTAGCTTTTTGCCTTTCCTGGAACTCACTCTGTAGCCCAGGCTGGCCTCGAACTCACAGAGATCCACCTGCCTCTGCCTCCTGAGTGCTGGGATTAAGGACGTGCGCCACCACTGCCCAGCGAGACACAGTCTTGAACCTGGAGCCACGGGCTGATGCTTACAACTTTCTTGAAGGCAAAAATCTCTTGAGGCCATTCTGGAGTGAAATCTTTCATACTGGTGCTCTGTGGCCTGCCATTCAAGACTCCATGAGAGGCAGGACTCGGACAGAACCCACATTTATCTTCTAGGAGACCTGGGTCCCTGCAACTTCAGTGACAGTTTCAGGCTGGTGGCCCAGCGAGGACTGACCCCTCTCCCTCACCCTGCTCCTCCTGTCACTGCAGTGCTCAGTGTCCACCAGGGCTTGGCCACATCCCTCACATCACATCCCCTCTGCCCCTCATGCACCATGGCCTGGGAAAGGAAAACCCCAAAGCATAACACACACACTGGTTCTTTCCAGAAGGGCTTTGCCAGTTCCTGATTTAAAATAAAACCCGTCAGGACAGCCTTTATTAGCCTGGTCATGTGGCTAGCAGCTGTGAGGTCTATATGGCAAACTCGCTGTCCACCATAACATTTACCTTCTCTTTCCCCTGGAATCTGGCTTGTTTGCTTCTGCTGTGGGCTTTTAAAGCCCCACTGACTTTACTATTGGCTTTGCCCAGCTCCAAGAGCAGATAGAGGCCTGTGTTTACATTCTCTTTCTGTTCTCTTCTGAGTCACCCTCCCTCTTCCCGTCGTCTTCCCAGCAGGCTGCCGGGGTGCTGGGTTTTAAACCACCAGCTGCAGTCACTTGCTGGGGAGCCAGCACCTCTCCCACGAAGCTCTCCTGAGACTGACAAGGCCACTCTGCCTTGCCCTTCGTCTATGTCCCCACATAGGATGCACACCTCCGATCCTGGGCTCTGGGGCTGCTCAGAGCTCCTGTCCTGCTGGTCCACACAGACTCCTCTGCTACCCATCCTCGCAGAAGGAGGCTGGCCCTCTGATGTTTTAGTTCTTCCCCTAAGGCTCTCAAGGTGATGGAGCCTGCCTTCACCTGTTCTGCTGGAAATGGCCACAGTTCCTGTCTTGTGTGCACATGACCCAACTCTTTCATTATCCTCCAAGCAGCCTCCCCTCTCCCCTATCCACACTCAGAAGGCACAGAACTCAAGGCCCCTGCTGCTTTTCCAACTTCATAATGATACTGCCCATGTCTGTCTGATGTCCGTTTGGAGACAGAGCTGGGCCTGATGGGGTATGGTGGGAGTTCAGGCGTCTGTCTTCTTCCTCTCTACAGAATGAGGGAGGACAGCGCTCGGGTCTACGAGAACGTGGGCCTCATGCAGCAGCAGAGGAGCTTCAGATGAACCCCACTGGTGGCGGCACGCAGGTATCTAAACGCCACGGTGCTGTCTGGGACTGTGATGCACAGCGTTCCTAGACAGGCCAGTGATTTGTCTATGCCAGAGCAAAACGTACTGTGATTGAGCTTTGCAAACCAGCCTCTTTTCTCTGGCCTTATCCCTGTCCAGGCTGGGTTTGGTTTACAGTTCACTGAGTATTAAAATCTGATCAGATAACTGTGCATGGGGGTGGGGCTGGCACTTAACCCGATGAAGAGCAGCCATCACTGTCCTGCAGATAGAACTGGGCTTGAGTGGCATAGGCCCTGCTACCTCTGGTCTCTTGGCATCAGGAGCAGCCATGCCTCTGAGGGCATGGCTCCCCTGGCTTTTGATTGGGTCATTTCCCTGTGAGGTGCCTCTCTCTCTGTCAGTTACCATGGTTGATCCATATGCGTGACACAGGCTTGTGTGGTACGTTAGAAACACACAGTATGGTATTACATGATAAAATTCCTGTCAGTGACAGTGTAGTTCAGCAGAGAGCATTTGTCTAGCATGTGTGTGTGTGACACCCTAGTTCCAGTGCCTAGTACTCTCCAGAGAGTATGATGCTTTCCATGCTTATAGATGTGCTCCCTAAAAGTTGCAACTGCTTTCTTCCTCAGATGCGAACTTTCACCCCTTCCCTAAAAATGTCAAGAATAGACGAGAACGTTTCTAGGACCCACGTGTTCAGAAGCTCGCCCGCCTGGGTCGACTGACTGCTTTTTGAGAAGCGAAGTTTGGAACCGTTTGAAGAGCACGAGTCTCGAGTCTAATCCGCACCTCCCTTCCTCGGATAAGGGGAAACCGCTCTGCGTTGTCCACAGTGCGGTTTTCATAGAATTGGTTTTGAATTGTGGAACAGCTAAATTGTGCTCTGCATTTTACACATTATGGGACTCAAATTCTAGTTATGGGCAGGATTTTGTTTCTTTTTATGACCTTAACTGATCTGATTTTTTCCCCCTCTCTCTTTGGGGAATCATGGGCCCCTGTAAGAAGAAAGGATTTGGGGAAATTCAGGAACAGCCTCCCCCAAGAAGCCAGCAGTCTGTAAACCACTGCTCATCTTATACCGGCCAGGGGTTGCTTAGGGTCGCTCATCATCACAGAGACTCACGGTTTAGTTCCAGGGACCTGGAGGCCAGGCTGTAGGGTCGCACTGGTGAGGGCCTCTGGCTGTGCCACACCCAGTGGGAGAGCGTGAGGGCTGGCCTCGATTTTACAGGAAATCGGTGATGACCGCATGAATCCACCCTTAAGACCAACCGTTCCTTAGCGTCCCACCTGTCAGCACCACGGCATCGGGATTCTCTGCGCTCCCTGCAGATGATTTGTTGGGGCACATTCAACGCAGACTGACCCAGTAAAGGACAGTTCACTTTGGCAGTGAAATGGTCATTGAGCCAGTGATGAGAGTCGGGATAAAAAGTCGTGGCTGAAAGGCCATGGGAATTGGCGAATGAGAAGTCTTTCCTCTGAAGATGACCTCTTGGCTTCAGGTGTGGACAGAGAAGCTGTTCTCGGAAAAGTGACCATGTTGTCTTTGCACTGGAATCATCATCTTGTGTTAGTAAGACCCCTGAATGAGTGAGTGAGAGGCATTTGGTCCTCACTCGTTCCTGACTGACCCGCCCCGCCCCCTTTCTTCAGTCCTGGCTGGGCTGGCATGACCCCCACTGTCCTGTGGGGCTCACTTGGGATGTTGGAAGGCCGAGACACTGAGCTTCTGTCTCAATGTGTCTTCCAGGTTGCTTCTCTTGGGTGTCCGTGTAGCCTCATTAGCGGGGTGGCTGGGCCTTTCTGTGTCCCCCAGGGCTCAACGGCAGAAGTGGCCAGGCCTTCCTCAGATTCCGGCCTGGAATGACCGTAACTTCTTCTGTGGCTGCCTGTGAGGGAGTCAGACTGAGCGTGAGGTGTGTAGTGGAGGTGACATCTCTGGGGCCACCAGTCTGTCTGACGGCCCCGCCCATGCCATGGAAGCAAGCGGTCGTAGTCCGCAAGAGCCCAGGCTGCTTACAGCAGCGGCTGGTGTAAACGGTGGGTCAGATGAGAAATGTCCAGTGCGTGGTTTAGAAGCTTCTGAGCCAATTGTTCTGGCACCACACCCGTTTTGCACCATCCTCACCCGAAGACCTGGTGTGATAAGGTGGGTGTGTTTGGGGACCGATGGAAGCTCGTTCCTGAAGCGCCACAGATGGGCAAAGGTGATGATGCTTCATCGGGCCTTGGCTGAGCACGAAGAGCCACAGTCCTGGCCACCCCCGTCAGCTCCAGTCAGCCACTTGTGCTCTGACCAAGCAGCAGGGTTTGCTCATGTGCTGCCGTAAGTGCCTTCTCCAGAGACACCCCCTCTGCTGGGTGCTATCGTTGAGAGCGTGTTTCACGAAAGCATCCGGATTGCCGCTCACGACCAAACGGTGGCACAGTCTCCCGTCACATTCTTTTGGCTTCGGTTCCTGAAAGGAAGGACTGGACCCTGCCCTGCAATCGCTCCTTTCTGAGGCCTCCCATTTCCTGACAGCCCTAGGTAGTAGGGGAGCAGAGAGGCCACCATTTTCTCAGAGCACGTGTATTGATCCTTGCCCCTTCTCCACTGGACTCCTTGCTTCAGAGCACAGCGTGGCCTGGCCGTGCTCCCTCATCAGGGGAACGTGGAGGCTGCAGTCTTCTCACAAACCTGTGACGAGGTCAGTTCAGCACTCACAGCCAGGATCCCAAACCCTATTCTCTTTAGCACATTGTCACAATGAACCGTGTTGGGGAGGGTGGTAATATCTAGACTCTGGACATTGGGGACAATGTCTCTCACCAGCACACGGAGATTGGCTGTCCAGCTGATCTACTGAGTTAACGTCTCTGCCTGCAGCTCAAGATCCCGGAGCAGAAGACCCGTTTTTAGCCCACTGTGTTCAGTACAGCGAGTGGTTTCCTCCGGGTTCCCCTCCTAGAAGCCAGCCCGTTGTCACACCCTAGGAAACAGATCCCTATGAGTGCCCAGGCCTCCCAGATCTGTCAAGTGTGGTGGGTGGGTGCAGGGTCTCAGGAGAGGGCACTTTGTGTGTTGGAGGCAGGTGCAGTGTCTGGGAAGGTGTGGTGTTGGAGGTGTGGATTTGAAATGGTGGGAATGAAAGTTGCAGAGTTGGTTCATGAGCAAGTCGGAGGGCACAGGGCCAGAGTAGCCAGTGTGTGGACATGGCCTTCCCAGGCACAGAGTGACGGCATGAGCAGACTGGACACATGGTCCCTCACTGCTGAGCCTTTTAAATTAGAAACATAGGATTTTATATTTGGGGGGAAAATCGTCTAGCACATGGGACTGGGGTTTCTGGAAAGCCACACTTAAGAGTCTTACCTAGTAAGAAGGCTTGCCACTCTGATTGATGGGCAGCCCGAGTGATGCCCTGGGTGGCCTCTGCCATTGCCGTCGGCGCCTCTCCTATGGCAAAACTGGGGTGAGAAAATGTTGTCAGCTGTCATCAGCTGTGTTCTGACTCGGAAGTGGTCAGCATTATTTCTAGGGTGTTTCCTGGGGGTTCATGAGTATAAGCATTGTTTTCCTGTGCCAGGACTGAGGCAGGTGCACTCGTGGAGTTCTGTAGATTCCTGATCCCAGGCTTTGCCCCTGTCCGTTGTCGGGGACATTTTATAGCACACAGTCACCCTGGTTTCAGATGCCTTTCTTAGGCTCTGTGCTAGTCTGCCCTTTTGTTGAGTCTTCTCCCCGCTTCATGGAAAGATAAGCTCCTGCGTAGAGTTCATTGCATCTACCATCCCTAGCTGCCTGCCTCTTTTTCGGGTGGGCAGGACACAGGTGAGAGCAGGGAGCAGTTGTGTGGGTGCTGTGGAACTTGGCTGTGCATCCAACTGAGTTTTAACAAGTGTTCCTCATAAACCTCAATCATGGGGTTAATAATTTGCCTGTTTATTTATGACCTAATTGTGACTCTTTTATTAATAAAAGCTAATGGGAAAGGCCCCTCCCTGAGACTGATGACTAGACTCACATTTAACTTCCCCACAGCATATGAAGCATCAGGCAGAATATTAAAGAAATATACTATTTTATTGATAAATCTGTCCTTTAAAAGGAACATGTTTTTGGGTGTCATCATTTTGGTGTGAATCATGTAAATGTTGGCTATTTGCTGTTTATTACACTTTAGTGTCAGGAGATACACTCAGCAGCCTTTCTGCCCACACATATGTAGTCTGCCATTTTGTAAGTGACATTAACAGAATAGTTCATGTAGGAAACCTCAGAGGTCGTCACCTCCCCACCTGTGTCGTGAGTGTCAGCTGCTTCCTTAGCTGACGTCATCAGAGTATATCTGCATATACTCCATGTATGGTCAGAGGCAGTGTATTTGTGAGCTGTCTGGAACTGAGTAGTAGAATAAAAACATTTTCTTGTATTATGGTGTTTGTCATTCACTTGGCCGTCATGTGGGGGTGAGTGGGTAGGATGATGAGGAAAGGGAATGTTGTTGGCTCAGTCTGTCGCTCACACCGAGTGCCTCAGGCCGCAGGTCCTGCTAGAAGGCCTCTGCAGTGCAGAGTGGAAGGGGCTTGGCACTCCTTGTCTCAGTGCCGGCCTGCCCTTTGTGACTGCCAGGGAGAAGCAGGAATTCCGGCTGGAAGGACTTGAGTGTAAATAAAGGTCCCAGACTGTGTGACCACCGTGGGAATGCTGGAACACAGGGTTGCATGAGCGGTGTTCAGGTGTGTACATCAGGGGCAGCACTGTGCTCTGGAGACATCGGTGCTCCCTGTATAAGCCATGTCCAAGCAAGTGTGCTGTCTTTACTTTCTAACTCTGGAGGGGGAGCCTGGGGCCTCACCTATGTTAGCACTTGAGCCCACCCCAACCCCTCACTGGGTGGTTCTGGACAGGCCTTCTACTGCCGAGCCATGACCTCTAGCTCTAGGTTACACGTGTATGGCCACAGCATGTACTGGACAGGAGGAAATCATTTCATAAACACCCAAGCAGGTGCTGTTTGTCCTCTCTTGGGAAGGGAAGGCATTCGGCTACCTACACTGTAAAATGCCATAGCCCTTAGGGTCCAGCCCAGGCATGCCATGAAGATGATTGGATCCACTGGGCTCTCCAGAAATTGCCTTTTAAATGCCAGGCTCTGAGCCATGCCAGACAGGTGAACAATAACCATACCCCCTGACACGATGCCTACCAGCTAGGAAGGGCCGCACCCCTGGCACATGTTAGAGGCAGCTAGTGAGGTGTTCCTCTGCAGGTGCCTGGCAGGGCCGAGACCACACTGGGTAAAGAGAAGAGGAGCTGCAAGACGGGCTCCATGCATTCACTGCTGGTCTCTCCACACCGTAGTTCACATCCTGAGATCCTGAGCTGTGACAGTGGGCCAGGGTGATGTCGTGAGGCCTCCACAATGGGCAGATGAAATGCAGTTCCTTCCCTGTGGAGACATAAGCAACACCTGTCCCTTCTTCGTAAGGTCCCAGTGACAAACCAGTTTCATCAGAGTTCACTCTGGGTAGCCGATGAGTGTATTGGGTGCCTTACAGGGCATGGGTGAAGGGTGACTGGCAATGTGGTCCTGTGAGCCTAAAACAGCCACGCTGTAAAGAATACACGCAGCATGGATGACGGTTCCTGATAGCTGCGGAGATGGGGCCCCATTCCGTTTAGCTCCCTGACCTGCAGAGGCCATCTCTAGATAGGGAAGAACTGCACACACAAGGAAGAATGAAGGCCCTCCTCACACCTTGGAGGACCAAATTCTACAGCAAGGAATCCAGGGCTCTTGGATTAGGCAGGTCGCCTTTCTACTGAGAATTTCCTGGCCCAAGTACCTACCCTCTGTGTGGTCCCATCTCACATCTGCTTTGTGTCCCTCCATACTCTGAGGGGGTGAAAGGGGACCTTGACCTTGAGAGCTTTGATTTCAGACACAATCCCGACCCACCCCCTCACCCCCCACTAGTTCAGATTCCAAAGTGAATTTGCACAACAATGAGCTAGAAGTCTGCGGACTCAGGGGTGATAATAGTTCTCATTTGCTTTTCTCTTGATGTAACTAAAAACAGCTTGGAGAGGAAAAGGGTTTATTCGGCAGGCGGGTTTCCATCATCAAGGGAAATCCAAGGCAGGAACTCAAGGATCTTGAAACAGAAACTGTTTTCTGACTTGCTTAGCTAGCCCTTCCTTCCTTCTTCCTTTCCTTCCTTCCTCCCTCCCTCCCTTCCTTTCTTCCTTCCTTCCCTCCCTTCCTTCTTTCCTTTTTTTTTTTTTTTTTTTAACTACAGCCCAGGCCCCACTTGCCTAGGGCTGGCACTGCCCACAGTGGACTGAGCTCTCCTATCTCCAGTCTGCCCACAGTCCAGGCAATTCCTCAGTGGAGGTGGTTCCCTCCTCCTAGTTAATGTCAAACTGACAACCGAGATCAGCCATCCCAGTAGTCCGGGTACCAACGCTTGTTATTCCTGTCACGTGAGACCCCAATACCACAGTGATCAGAAGTGTGGCTGCTGGGGAGGGTGGGGAAAGAATGATGGATGAGCTCAGGGGTGCAGTTTGATGGGATCAATGGAGCCTAATGTTCTGTAGCACAGGAGGATGATTATGGTTGACAGCAATTAATTGTGTATTTCAGAATGGCTAATGGAGGGGATTTTGAGTGCTCCCAAACACGGAGAAATGATAACTGTTTGATATGATGGATATACTACGTATCTCAATCAGATCACACACAATGTATACTAGATTGAAATGTCACTCTAACCCCAGGCATATGTAAAGTTATGTCATTTCTTTTCAATTGAATATAGCTATTGAAGTAAGTTGAATAAGCAAACTGGGTGTGGTAGCACGTGTCTGTAATCCTGGGAGGTGGAGGCAGATGGGAGTTGCTATGTATTGAGTCCAAGGCCAGCCTGGACTACATTCAGACTCTAAAACAAAGCAAATTGAAGGTTACCAAGAGGCAGCCCTGTACTGTGAAGCCTGTTTTCAGCTCACAGACAAATGAGTCTCATATTCCCTGCATAGAACATGCTTTGCATTTAAATGGTCTCAGAATGTGGCCCTGGCTGTCCTGGAACTCGATCTGTAGACCAGGCTGGCCTTGAACTTACAGAGATTCACCTGCCTCTGCCTGGGATTGAAGGCATAAGCCACGATAGCAGGACCAGCTTTATACTGAAATGTATAATAATTACACTGAAAATAATTTGTTTGGGGTTCAAATCCTCTACTCCTTAGCCAAGATCCAATCCCGAGACAGGTTAGTCATTCCTGAAGGGAGAACCCGGGACCTTGTGCAGTTTATACCAGCACTCTTAACACTGAGCAGCAGTCCCAAGGTCACCAGGACACCCACCTGTCCTCCTGTAGTTTGAGAATAGCTGTACAAGCAGATTTCCCTGTGGAGCTAAATGTTCTTCAAGATCACGTCCAAGCCTATGTTGGTTCCTCTGGAGATGAGGAGGGTCTGTGGTTTGTTTTTTGTTGTTGTTTTTTTTTTTTTGTTTTTTCAAGACAGGGTTTCTCTGTAGCTTTGGAGCAGCCTGTCCTGGACTAGCTCTGTAGACCAGGCTGGCCTCGAACTCACAGAGATCCACCTGCCTCTGCCTCCCGAGTGCTGGGATTAAAGGCGTGCGCTACCACTGGCTCGGCTTTTTTTTTCCCTCTGAGTTCTTATTTTACCCAATCAAAATTAATCTTTTGAGAAGGTTCTCACTATGTAAACCAGGCTGTTCTCCAACTCTGCCTCCTGAGTGCTGGGGTTAAAGGCAGGCGCCACCATGCCCAGCTTATTTTATTTTTTAAATTTTCATTTATGTGTCCATGTGAGTCTGCCACCTGTCTGCAGTGCCTGTGGAGGACAGAAGGGGGCTTCAGATCCCCTGGGGCCGGAGTTACAGGCAGTTGAGGGTCATCATGTAGGTTCTGAGAATCGAACTCCCCATCCTCCGAGAGAGGAACCAATGCTCTCAAACTATGAGCCATCTCTCGGACTTTTATATTTTACGTTTATTCATTTGTGCATCATCTGTGTGAACGAGAGTGCATGCAAGCCAGCACATGTACATGGAGGTCAGAGGAGAATTGGTGGGACTCTGTTCTCTCCCGTCACGTGAATCTCAGGGATCAAACTCAGATCATCAGGTTTGGTAGCAAGCTCCTTTACCTTCGGAGCCATCTTGCTGGCCCTCGGATCTGAAGATTACTTGGTATCATCGGTTCACCAAGTGTCCAGGCTATAGAGCAGATGGGGATCCAAAGACAGGATCTAAAAAAAAAAAAAAAAAAAAACCCAAAACCACCAACCAAGGCAAACAGCATCACAGACGTCTGGGAAGCAGCTTCAGATATTCTTAGACATCACTCCCATCGCCCCAGCTTGTGGAACCCCAAAGCACCTGCCAGATCCCTGTAACCATGGGAAGGAAAGGCAACGGAGAGCGGGAGTATGCTGAAATTAGAGTCTTCTCCAGAGCTGCAGATGTCTGAGTCTTGACAGGTTTCTAGGCTTGAAGAAAGTCATGTGTGTCTTCATTCACGGAGCTTCCTCTGCTGCTTCCGTCACATTGAAGTGGGTGCCACGTGGTGTCTTAGAAACCATCTCCCCAGGTCCTGGTGTGTGGCAGCACCCCCACCTCCAGCTTCTGCAGCAGCCCGAGCATTGGGAGAGCATGGGAAAGACTTTGGCACAAAGCTCCTTGTGTGAGCATTGGGAGAGCATGGGGAAGACTTTGGCACAAAGTCCTCGACTACATGTTCGTGGTCGTACCCTGGAGGATAGAATGTGCACTCCATTTTGGTGACACCATGTCCTTGTAATACATCCCACCTGCAGATGGACATGGATGTTATTGTCCTGGTAGTGATGATGCCCCTCCCCCATTGGCCATGAGCTTTTGACCAGGTTTACAGTACAGGACACGGGATCTGGAGAGGTGGCTCAGCTTGAAGAGCACTTGCTGCTCATCCAGAGGGCCAGGGTTTGATTCCCAGTACCCACATGTCTATAACTCCAAGTCCAGGGAATACAATGATCCTTCTCTTCTGGCCTTCTTGGGCACTGCACACACATGATGCACATATATACATGCAGGTAAAACTCTCAAACACATAAAGTGAAATTTAAAAACTCTACTATAGTACCAGGCATGAATTGCTCGTGTATCGTGGGTCTCTTCCCGTCCTTCCTCCTTTCCCTCCTCCTCTGCCCTCTTCTCCCCCTTCTTCCCCCTCCATTGAAGGTTCCCCGTGCCCCTTCCTCTCACCATCTGCTTCCTCTCTTTCCTCCCCCCTTCTCCCCTCCTCCTCCCTTTGAGATGGGTTCTCACTATAGAGCCCAGGCCAGTCTTGTTGACCTGCCCCAGCTTCTCCAGTGCTGGGTGACAGGCTCGTCCTGCCGTGCCCAACTTCACTTCTTTGTCCTAGTGAGGAATCCAGACCCCGAGAGAGGAGAGCTAAGTGGCTCACTTTGGGCCAGCAACAACTCTACTGGTTTCATCCCCCCAGCCTGGCATTCCCACCCATTCTATCTATCTATCTATCAATCAATCAATCTATCTATCTATCTATCAATCTATCTATCTATCAATCTATCTATCTATCTATCTATCTATCTATCTATCTATCCATTCATTTATTTATTCATTCGTTCATTATTTATTTATTTCCTATTATCAGCTTGATACAGTATAAGTTCTTATTCTAATAGTGAAATGTTTCACTGAGGCTTGCCCAGTGATTGAGTAAAACCAAAACTCACTATAAGCCACAGTCATCCTAGGGTCCCCCCTGCTATGTAGCCTCCCTGGTTCTGTGGGCTGCAGTCTGATTGCTCTTTGCTTTATATCTAGAATCCACTTATGAGTGAGTACACACCATGTTTGTGCTTCTGAGTCTGAGTTACCTCACTCAGGATGATATTTTTTAGTTCCATCCATTTGCCTGCAAATTTCATGATGTCGTTGTTTTTCTCTGCTGAGTAGTACTCCATTGTGTATATGTACCACATTTTGTTAATCCATTCTTCAGTTGAGGGGCATCTCGGTTGTTTCCAGGTTCTGCCAGCCTGGCATTTTTATTAAAAATTGTGTGTGTGTGTGTGTGTGTGTGTGTGTGTGTGTGTGTGTAACACGTATCATTCCCCAGGAGCCATCCACCTTGGTTTTGGAGACAGGATCTCTCACGGGCCTGGAGCTTGCCCAGGAGTCTAGGCGGGCTGGCTTAGCAGACCCTGTTTCTGCTTCCCCAGGGCTCAGCTGTGCACATTCTGAGTGACAAGGATGCTGCTGCAGTAACTTCAAGTAGGAAGTGGCCTCCCTGCCTGCTCCTGGGCTCTAGGACCCTCTGCCTGTGTTTTTGAGGTCCTCTTCCTCCTCCACGGTTTTCCTCACCTCCCTTTGGAGCAAGCTCACCCCACTGAGAGGACAGTGTTTGCATCATCTGAATAACAATTTTGCATAATAGCAGCTGGCACGTAAATGGTGCCAACGGCGCCAGCTTTCTCTCCAGATTACTAATCATCCATTTACCCATCCGGTAAGAGCTAAGAGGACCGGACAGAAAACATTTACGGGAGACAGAAAGAGTCAAGTGGGGGCTCCCAGCATTTCTAACAAAAACTTATTTTTGAAAATGGGTCTTCGGCCCTGCCAGATGGTTGTTCAGCAGGTAAAGGTGCTTGTGGCCAAACTCGATGACCTGAGTTTGATTCCCACATGGTGGTGGGAGAGAATTGACCTGAAAGTTGTCCTCTGACTTCCACACGAGACACACACACACACACACACACACACACACACACACACACACACACACAGAGGCAACATTAATAAAAACAAGGAAAACTTTTTTTTTTTTTTTTTTTCTGAGTATGGTGGGGTATACCTGCAGTCCTAGCACTCAGAAAGTGGAGGCAAGTTCAAGGTCATCCCAAGCTATAGCATGAGTTCAAGGCTAGCCTGGACTATATGAGATCCTGTTTCAAGTCAAAACAACAACAAAAAACTATTTTTTGTTTTTTTGTGTGTGTGTGTGTGCGCGCGCATGTGTGTATACGTGCACACTCGTGTGTGCGTGCATGCGTGCATGTGTGTACATATATGTGTGGAGGGAGGTCAAAGGTCCATGTCAAATGTGTTTCTCATCTCTCTCTTAGTTTTTGAGAGAGCCTCTCACCAAAACCCAAGCTCTCCAATTTAGCTAGATTGGCTGGCTACCCAGCCTCAGGGATCCTCGTGTATCCACCTCACCATTACCAGGATTCCTGGTAGACGTTGCCACACCCAACTTTCTACATGGGTGCTGGAGACTGAACTCAGGTCCACATGCTTTCACGGCAAGGGCTTTACTGACTGAGCTGTCTCTCAGCCTCCACATGGTCACTCTTTTAATGTGACTCGGTGGGTCTGATTAGCGTTTGCCCTGGTTCACTGGGGGTGGCGGGGAGGAATGGATGGGACTGAGTTGGGTCTAGTTATGGAAAGCACTGTTAGGAAGCAAAGTGTCCACCTCAATCTCCTGTGTCCCAGGATCCTGTGGAAGACACACCTATGCCACAAAAGCTCGTTGGACTAGGCAACACATAATTATCTATTATCTATCTATCTATCTATCTATCTATCTATCTATCTATCTATCTATCATCTATCCATCCATCCATCCATTCATCCATCCATCCATCCATCCATCCATCCATCCATCTACCTACCTACCTGCTTACCTACCCACCCACCTACCTACCTACCTACCTATTTCACATGATTGGTATGTGCAAAGGCCCTGGGGCAGTCTGAGCCTTTTCAAGGGAGAACCAGAGGCTGCAGTTAATAGAGGAGGGTGAGGAAATGAAGAAGCAAAGAGAAAGGCTGAGGCTGGACATCAGAAGAAGGCCAAAGTTGAATTGAGGATGGTCACGGGCTGTGACCCACCCTGCTTCCATGACCCTGGTCTCATCAACTCCTCAGAGTCCACCTCTGATCAGACAGATTTCTCCTTAGCTCTGTGAAGCCAGAGGAGATGGACTCTAACTTTGACACAGTAGATTGAAGAAAGCTTTGACACACACTAGTCCCAAGGGAAACAAAGTCTCAGGGAGGGTCTGAGATGCACCCAAGATCTGGAACGTGCTAGGATTTGAACTCAGTCCTATCTGGATTCAGCTAATTCTGTTGGTTTTACTTCTGACTGTCAAGAACTGTACCAGCTGCCAAGCACCTCCACCAGTGCTGAGACCATTGCAGTAGTCTCTTCTCTGATCATGTCCTTCTTACTGCTGTCCACTCTATCCTCACCTCCATCCACTCTATCCTCACCTCCATCCACTCTATCCTCACCTTGTCCACTCTATCCTCACCTCGTCCACTCTATCCTCACCTCCATCTACTCTATCCTCACCTCATCCACTCTATCCTCACCTCGTCCACTCTATCCTCACCTCCATCCACTCTATCCTCACCTCCATCCACTCTATCCTCACCTCCATCCACTCTATCCTCACCTCCATCCACTCTATCCTCACCTCGTCTACTCTATCCACACCTCCATCCACTCTATCTTCACCTCCATCCACTCTATCTTCACCTCCATCCACTCTATCCTCACCTCCATCCACTCTATCCTCACCTCCATCCACTCTATCCTCACCTCCATCCACTCTATCCTCACCTCCATCCACTCTATTCACACCTCGTCCACTCTATCCTCACCTCCATCCACTCTATCCTCACCTCCATCCACTCTATCCTCACCTCCATCCACTCTATCCTCACCTCCATCCACTCTATCCTCACCTCCATCCACTCTATCCTCACCTCCATCCACTCTATCCTCACCTCGTCCACTCTACCCACACCTCCATCCACTCTATCCTCACCTCCATCCACTCTATCCTCACCTCCATCCACTCTATCCTCACCTCCATCCACTCTATCCTCACCTCCATCCACTCTATCCTCACCTCCATCCACTCTATCCTCACTGCTGTCCACTGAGGTCTTATGCAAGAGCAGTCTGTGCTCTTAACTGCTGAGCCATCTCTCCAAGTCCCTCTTGTGGTTTTAAAATGTGTGTTTCTTGATAAGCTAGGGAACTGAGGTGAGAGAGACAGTGATCTCATGTCAGCTAAACTCCAGAGTGCCAGGGAGGATCTGCCCACGTTTCTTGAGAAAATGGGAAACGGGCCTTTGGTCTGGGATAGAATCAGACAAATAACTCCTACAGAGCAAAAGCCAGCAGCTGCTCTGTGCCCTGGGTTTGATGTTTGGGGCTAATTTAAACCCAGGAAATGGCAGGCTTATTAATAACCAACCAGAGGGTGGTGGTGGTGATGGTGTGTGTGTGTGTGTGTGTGTGTGTGTGTGTGTGTGTGTGTGTGTGTGTGAGAGAGAGAGAGAGAGAGAGAGAGAGAGAGGAGCCTTAGAATCTTGATTGAAAAGGCTGCATACTGAGCATCCAAAATAGGACCCTGCTTAGTGTTCTGCTGTGCTCATTTGCAAATTAAGGGAGGCATTGTTTTAAAAATAATTGAGTCTAATTTTGCGAGTTTGAGAGATGATTCTGCCCGGTTTAGAACATCTTTATGATGCGCTGAATACAGCCTACTCTCAGCCACTAAGCTGAGCTGGCCGCTTGTGTACACCCAGATGCTCAGTGGAGCTAGCCGCTGCTGGAGCCGCCTTCACAGAAGAAAGGCAACTAGCCAGCTGCATGCCTGTCATCCCGGGACTCAAGGATAGCCTCAGTTATGTAACAAGTTTGGAGCCAGCCTGGGCTACATGACAGCCTGTCTCAAAAAAAAAAAAAAAAAAAAAAAAGTGATAGCTAGGGTCTCTGAGTTCTAGTTGGTGTTCTCTGTGAGCTTTGGAGTTCTGTCCTTTAGAGATCTCTGAAACCATCTAACTTACCCACCCTCCCCCTGTCTTATGGGCATGAGAGTGAATGCTCAGAGAGGTCAAGGAATGGGTCTAAGACCACACAGCAAGGCAGTGGCAGAACTCGGATTAGAACCCATCCCTCTCTGGGCCTCAGCAGTTGTGTTTGCCATTAAACCACACATTTGATCATTTGAACAAGCTGCTTGAACACAGCTTCCACACGCTGCCTTGCTTGAGCTTGCCTCGTGTTATTTCCCTTTGAAGATAAATTTACTTCTGAAAGTGTAAAGACACTGGGGCTGGTGAGATGGCCTAGCAGGTAAAGGTGCTTGCGGCCGAGCCTGATGACCTGAGTTTGATTCCTGGGCCCCACCTGGTGGAAGGAGAGAACCGTCTCCTGAAAGCAGTCCTCTGACCTCCAGCACCCACAAGCAGCACACAAAATAAATGTAATAAAGCTTTCAAAAGACATTGTATGGTAAAAGGAAACCATATCACAAATACAAATGGAACATTGCTCACCAAACTAGAAAGCAAGTAAAAAGTAAACCAAAGGGAACAAACAGCATAAGGAACCTCCAGTTGGGTGACTATGGGGGCTAAGACATTGTCACGGTTAGCATCACCTGTCAACTTGACACAACCTACAGTAAGTAACCTGAGGAGGGGTCACACCTGCGGGATTGCCCGGAACAGACTGGTCATTGGCCTTGTCGGTGAGGCATTATCTTGGTTGCTGATTGATGGAGGGCCAAGCCCACTGTGGGCAGTGCTATGCCTAGGCAGGGGTCCTGAGGTGGTGGCACACACCTTTAATCCCAGCACTCAGGAGGTAGAGACAGGTAGATCTCTGTGAGTTCGAGGCCAGCCTGGGCCACAGAGTGAGTTCCAGGAAAGGCGCAAAGCTACACAGAGAAACCCTGTCTCGAAAAACCAAAAAGAAAGCTGAGTAAGCCAGAAGAGTGAACCACCGGGTAGTCTTTCTTCATAGCCTCTCCTGTGCTTCCTTGGCTGTGAGTTCCTGCCCTGATTCCTTCAATGATGGGTTGTGACAATATGGCTGTGACCAAGCTGACTTTGGTCAGAGTTTGTTTGTTTGTTTGTTTGTTTTTTTGGAGACAGGGTTTCTGTGTAGCTTTGCACCTTTCCTGGAACTCGCTCTGTGGCCCAGGCTGGCCTCGAACTCACAGAGATCTACCTGTCTCTGCCTCCTGAGTGCTGGGATTAAAGGTGTGTGCCACCACCACCTGGCCAAGAGTGTTTTTTTTTTTTTTTTTTTTTTTTTTGTGGAGCTGAGGATCGAACCCAGGGCCTTATGCTTGCTAGGCAAGCACTCTACCACTGAGCTAAATCCCCAACCCCCCAAGAATGTTTTTATCACAGGAACCAGACCCTCTCGCGCGTGGAATGAGAACCAGCAGATGCTCTGAAGCACGGTTAACGTTCTTGGGTGTCTAGGTATGCCTAAAGCTCAGGCTCTCTCTTTGCCAGGAGAACATCCAGCACCCAGTAGCACCGTCCTGAGACTTGCAAGGTCTGCCTCACCCTTGGGATTGGAAGTGGATAGAGAGGGGTGGGTTTCCCCTGGTGACTGTACTGCTCAGTGTACCGCTGTACTAAGGCCTCGGGCCTCACTCACTGATGGAGAGTGAGGATGCTTGCCTTCCCTTCCCCAATGGTGGTTAAGACCCCCTTATAATGTGAGTGTGAAATATTCCCCCAGGCTTGTATGTTGAGCTGTTTTCTGGCCCACTGAGATAGGAGGAGCCTCTGCCTCCCACTCCCACTGCTGCGGTGAACTCTGCCTTTCCCTGCTCTGTTGGATCCTTCCCTCTCAGACTGTGAGTCAAAATAAATGGCTCCCCTTTTAATTTGCCTTTGGGGGAATTTTGTCACAACAATTAAAAAAAAAAAAAGACCAGCAGCTCACACAGGCTGGTAGGAGTCAGCATCCACGTTGGGCCTTCTGCAGAAGATGACTTCGCCTCCTAAGGTGGCGGAAATCCAAGATTTTCCCAAGAGGGACACTCGGGGGCTCAGCAGGATCCAGCGGTCACTGCTGTCTTCAGAGCATGGGGAAAGGGAGTCTCTCCCAACATGCTGCTTCAGGGGTTCAGGAGGGCGGCAAGAGGGATGATGATGATGATGAAGAGGAGGAGAGGGAAAAAGAGGCATCCAAATGGAGTCTGGCTCTCACTGGAGAGCATGTAGCTGAGAATGCTGGTTGGCCCCGCCATGATTTCTTGTTGAATCCCAAATTTGATAGGCCAGTTCGCGCCCCCTGGAGGAAGACTATGACCTTATTCTCCTTTGAGGCTAGGTGACCCCATCTTAGAAGATGCAGTTGGGACTTGTTGGGCCTCCCAGAGACTTTCTCTAAAAGGCAGCTGTTGGACCCTTGTTTTACATCATTTGTCCTACACTCCGGAGCTTGGATGTGGTGGGTGGAATCAGGTAGTCCTATTTGAGAACAAAGTGAGCATGAAAAGGGAGTTTTTATATGGTGGCTGAGTGATGTAGAGGGAGCCTGGTTCCCCTAGCCTCTGCAGTTGCTCTATTTATTGATTGGGTTTTTGGAGCCGGCCTATGTAGAGCGGGCTGGCCTCTCACCTGTGGTGGTCCTCTTGTCTCGGTCTCCTGAGTGCTGGAATTACTGGCGTACACTTGTTGGCTTGCCACTGTATTAAAGCCCATGCTTTGTTAGTCGCAACGGTCTCCAGTGGGTGTTCTGCTATAAAAGGAGTGTAATCGAACTCTGAGTAAGCCATGAAGATTCAAGTTCTCCTGGGCGTGGGCATTCCAAAATACTGCTCTCAGATGGATCTCTCTCTAGCTCCTGTCCCGGGAGACTCTGGGGGTGGAAGAAGATGGATGGCCCAGCTTTGCCACCTCCAGCCCCTGATTTAGGTCTCCAGTAAGGCCCCGGCTTGAGGACACTCGGTTCTGAAGAGAGCTGTTTTGACTCCAAGGCTGTGGTTGAGAAGGGGGTTGCTGGGAAAGAAGCAGGTATGGACTGGGCCCGTCAACTGTGTCACCCCATAGGATACAAAGGGACCCGCAGGGGCTAAAGCACTCTTTGGAGGCGGTCCAGCTCAGGCTGACCGAGTGTCTCTTTGCTCAGCAGTGTCTCACGGGGAGTGTACCTATCCTTACACTACCTTTCTTTCTGTTGGAACAGCCCAGGGCCACACCCATCCAGGAGCAGACAGTCCCCAGCTCCTTCTCCTGAGTTCTCAGCTGTGTGCTTGCTACATATTTTAACTAAAGCATTTAAAACCTCTCAGAAACCCAGCATCCATCACCATGGATACTCATCACTGAAATCCTTTGTTGCCATGGCAACCTTCCACCCTTCACCCCCCCCACACCAACCACTCCCCCCACCCCACCCCCCACCCCCGCCATCTTGCTGCTTTTTCCTGAAACTGACACATTGGTTTGGGTGAATGATGGGGTACATTTAAAGAGGCCTCAGAAACACCGGCTGTCGGCAGGAAGACAGGGTATTTTTCCATTATTGTAATAAGTCCATTTCACGCTCCTGTTTAGGCAGGATAGATGGTTGTGATTACAAGGACAAAGATGGAGATCAATGCTGACTTAAGGCTCCAGCAAGCCCCTTTGTCATCCTGCAGGTGATTTTTAAGAACCATCCTCAGGCATTGGAAACACAGCCGCCGGGAGCAAGGAATGGCAGGCTGCCCGCCAGCTGGCGTTCTCCAAACCATTGCTTTGATGGGTTTTTAGTGGTGTCTGCTAGTGTCTTCTGAATGGGAGATAAGGAATTGACACTTGCTGCCAGGAGGGGAGAGGGCGAGGGAGGGGAGGGAGGGGAGGGAGGGGATGAGGGAGGGATGAGGGGGGTAGAAGGGGATGAGGGAGGGGAGGAGGGGGATGAGGTAGGGGAGGAAGAGGATGAGGGAAGGGAGGAGGGGGATGAGGGAGGGGAGGAGGGGGATGAGGGAGGGGAGGAGGGGGATGAGGGAGGGGAGGAAGGGGATGAGGGGGGAGGAAGGGGATGAGAGAGGGGAGGAAGGGGATGAGGGAGGGGAGGAAGAGGATGAGAGAGGGGAGGAAGGGGATGAGGGAGGGGAGGAAGGGGATGAGGGAGGGAGGAAGGGGATGAGGGAGGGGAGGAAGGGGATGAGGGAGGGGAGGAAGGGGATGAGGGGGGAGGAAGAGGATGAGAGAGGGGAGGAAGGGGATGAGGGAGGGGAGGAAGAGGATGAGAGAGGGGAGGAAGGGGATGAGGGAGGGGAGGAAGGGGATGAGGGAGGGAGGAAGGGGATGAGGGAGGGGAGGAAGGGGATGAGGGAGGGGAGGAAGGGGATGAGGGAGGGATGAGCATTTCCCACGGCACAATTCCTGCCTGCATTGGAAGGTCCAGGTCCAGTATGGCTGCGTACTGCCCCGTTTGTGGCACTAAGGTGGAGTTAGTGAGAGAGGTTACAGTTGACAGCAACGACAGTGTCTGTGCCCGGAGCAGGGCTGGGCAGAGTGTGGAGGAGGGTTTGGCCTCGTAGAGACTCACAGAGTTCATTGGACTAGAAAAATCTGGGAACTCCCAGGCTGACCAGATTTTGCATGGGATTCTGGGAGATCTATGGGCTGTCCTTACTTCCTCCATAAAGGTCCTTTACCTCCAGGTGTAAAACAGTATGTCCCATCTTCCTCCTCCTCCTCTTCCTTCCTCCTCCTCCTCCTTCCTCCTCCTCCTTCCTCCTCCTCCTTCCTCCTCCTCCTTCCTCCTCCTCCTCCTCCTCCTCCTCCTCTTCCTCCTCCTCCTCCTTCCTCATCTTCCTTCCTTCCTCCTCCTCCTTCCTCCTCCTCTTTCCTCCTCCTCCTTCCTCATCTTCCTTCCTTCCTCCTCTTCCTTCCTCCTCCTTCCTCCTCCTCCTTCCTCCTCCTCCTTCCTCCTCCTCCTTCCTCCTCCTCCTTCCTCCTCCTCCTTCTTCCTCCTCCTTCCTCCTCCTCCTTCTTCCTCCTCCTTCCTCCTCCTCCTTCCTCTTCCTTCCCTCCTTCCTCCTTTTCCTCCTCCTCCTCCTCCTCTCTCCTCCTTCTTCTTTCTTCTTCTTTTGAGATGACCTCAAACCCTGAGTCCTGGGATTACAAGTGTATGCCATCATGCCTTGCTTTTCAGATTGGTCTTCAAGATAATTGAATTCCATTAAACCCCAAAGTTCAAGGCTGGGGACATGGCTCGTTGGTACAGTGTTTGCCCAGCATGCACAAAGCCTTGGGTTTGATCCATAGCACCACATGAAACCAGGTGAGGTGGTACACGCCCTCTATCCCAGCACTCGGGAGGTGGAGGCAGGAGACCCAAAAGTTCAGTGTCATCTTTTGCTCCATACTCAACGTGAGGCTAGCCTGGGCTACAGGAGACCCTGTCATATGCGATTAGGCATCTTCATCAGAGGTTGTGAAGGATGGGGACAAGTCTGAGGGTCGGCTTCATTTTTGCTCCTGATATCAAGGTTTCTCATCTGTGTATTTGTGTCTCAAAGACACAGACAGGATCCTGTGAGGCTCAGACCAAGCCTGGGTGGCCATTGGCCATGGAAACAGTAGTTAGAGTCTGCCCACACTGCAGTATGGTAGGAATCCTCCTGCCTCCATCCCTGAGTGTGGAGACTGCAGGCTTTCAGTACCACTTCTGGCTTTGTTAAATCCCTCAGCGACTGATTTAGTTTTTTTGGCACGAATCCCAGTTGTTATTTTTAGGCCCTGTGTAAGAAGAAAAAAACGAAAACAATTTTTAAAATACTAAATTAAAAGCTCTTCTCCAGCAGGAAGCGACCACACCTTCAGAAAGCCAGCCCACCTGCCACTGCGGCCACCTGGGGCAGTTGGCCTGTTCCTCCAAGACTGAAGGCAGTTTCTGGAACCCCGTTGCCTGGAGTGGGCTGTGAGCACAGGCTGTGTGCTGTGTTACCTCCAGAGGGGCCATCTTTCAGCCCATCATTTGTCTTGAATCCCTGCAGAACCACTCAAGGACCCACCAGGGGACAGGCCCTAGGATGGGCAAACCATGCTACACATGACATTACCTTTAACTGGCTTCCAAAATGACATGTCTCCCTCAGGGAATGTCACCGGCAATTACCGTTGCCAGAGAGGACTCTGGGCTCTGCTCCTGATTCTTTCCCTATCCTTCCCCATCTACCTATCATCCACTTCTCCCCCACAGCCAGACCACCAGGCTGTGAGATCTCCTGCTGCTCCACGCTACTGGCTGGGAGCTGGGCATCTCTGTTCCCATGTCACCTGGGTTTTATTCTTCACTGAAGGATGGGGAAGGACAGCTCCCTGCAACAGACATTGTGGGTGCCCTGTCAACTCCTTTGTATCCCTTCCCCTTCTTGTCCATTTTTCCTCTCTCCTCTCCTCCTTGCCTCTTCCCTCCCTTCCTTCCCCCTTCTCCTCCCCTGCCCTCCTCTCCTCTCTTTTTTCCTCCCCTCCCTTCCCTCCCCTCCCCCCTCTTCCTCCTGCTCCTCTCTCTTTGTCTTATGGTAATTCACTCTATAACAGAGCCATGCTCACAGGCCTCTATGGTACACATTTCTGGGCCTACATGCCTATGGTATCACTTTTGACTGACAGCCTGACCCTTTTGCTGTCAGTACTAGAAACCGAACGTAGGTCCTTGTGCATGCCAGGCAAGGACTCCACCACTGACCCACTTTAACTTTGTTTACTTGAGTAGTTATTTACTTAGAGGCAAGGTCTCACACTGCTCAGGTGGCGGTGAACTTGAGATCTTCTGCCTGGGATTTCCGGTGTGTACCACCTGACCCAGATTCAGCCTGGACCGTCATCTGGCTACCTAAAGGGTACTCATCTTGTTACTTGTGCGTCCACCAATGTCACCATTGACTGGGACTCCAGTGAGCGTCCTTCTGGGACCTCAGGTTCCATTTGGATGGGGTTGTCCCAGCAGTAACCTTGAGTGACACGTGAGTGTGCTGCTTTCATTCACCCCTTTCCTCTCCCTGTGTTTCCTGAGCGCCACAACGTCCACCTCACAGTGTTGACCAGGGGTGAAGCTGGGATTCCCAGTAAGGACATTCACCACTACAGTGCAGACAATGTACAGGATTGTGGCAGTACAGGCTAATAATCCCAGCACAGGGGAAACTGAGGCAGGAGGAGTGAGTTTCTTTTTCTTTTCTTTTCTTTTTTTTGAGACAGGGTTTCTCTGTGTAGCTTTTACGCCTTTCCTGGATCTCTCTTGTAGCCCAGGCTGGCCTCGAACTCACAGAGATCCGCCTGCCTCTGCCTCCTGAGTGCCGAGATTGAAGGCATGTGCCACCACCACCCGGCTTACTTCTGGGTTCCTATAGGCAGTATTTCCTTAACACCCTCTCTCAGTGTCCCCCTCACCCAGTCCCCCTTCTGGTCTTTCTTCACAATTTCACCATGTGGTCAGATATATTTATTTGTCTTTTCATTTGTTTAATGCCTACGTCCCTACCCAAGGCTGTCAGCCTGTGCTAGGGATTGGAAGTGAAATGCCTCCTTGTGGTTTGAACACTCAGCCCCCAGCTGGTGGCACTAAAAAACACAGCCAGTTCGCTGGTGAGTGGGGAAACAGATGTGAGGTCAATAGAACAGCACTCTTTTGGAAGTGGTGAAAATGTTTTAGGAGTCGGAATGGTTCCCTTAAAGGCCACGTGGAACTGGACACTTCAAAAAGGGTTAAATGAACTTTGTCTGGAAAATAAATTTATTTCAGTCAAGGCCAGGGGTCATCACAGCTGGTGTGACACCTTGGATGAGGCCCTTATGATGCTCAGGTTCCGGGTGGACCCCACGGCCTCCTCTATGAGTGGCGCCCCCTGCAGGTGGGCCGGCTCAGGCCTCAGTCTGATTTGAGTCTGCACTTGATTCCTGCAGCGGGCAGCCCTCTCTGTCCTCTAGTATGGTCCGTTGCAGGGCAGAGCAGTAGCTGGGAGCTCTGGCTGACGGCCCCCAGGTAGTCCAGCTGCTGCTTTCTTCCTGTGTCCAGTCCCAGGCTGTCAGGATCTGTCGAGGGTCACCATGAGGCGTGCTTGGTAATTGCATGGAACAGGGCCTGCCTGCTACCCGACAACCGTGTGTGTGATGTTGTTTGATATAGGAAAAACCTTGCTATTTACAGTTTTCCACTGACCTGTGCACAGCTGGGACAGGACCTGGTGTTTAAAAAATAATCCAAGCCCTCTAGACACCAAGCAACAGAGAAGACTGCCTTAAAAAAATCAATCAATCAATCAATCAATCAATCAATCAATTAGGGTTGGGGATTTAGTTCAGTAGTAGAGCGCTTGCCTAGCAAGCACAAGGCCCTGGGTTCGATCCTCAGCTTAAAAAAAAAATCCTGGCACGGGAGCTGGGTAGGTGACTCAGTCAGTCAAAACACTGGTGCTCAAGCATGAGGACCCAAGTTCAAATCCTCAGCACCCTTGTGCAAGGCGGGCCCAGCCAGGGGCTGGGGTTGCAAAAGCAAGCTCTTTAGCGACTGAATGATTTTGCCAGCTCCCAGACAGTGCTTTGACAGTTGAATGTCAGGTCTAAAAATAACTTTGGGGGCCATGAGACCTGGAGAGACCCCGAGAACTGGTTCGGAGTGGGAGTGGGAACTGGGAGCGGCGGATGGGCGCAGCTGCTCCTGGTATGTGGGCTTTCTGAACTCAGAGCTGCGCAGCCTCACACAAACTCCTCAGCTCAGGCCTTTTGATTTCGCAAGCGGCTGCTCAGAGGGAATTTACCAACTACAAAGAGTAAAATAGAAAGAAAGCAGCTTTAAAAAAAAAAAAAAAAGAGGGGAAAGGAAAGGCCGCCCACTGTTGCCGGTAACTAGGGCTGGATGAAATAAGAGACATTTTCAGTTTTTGTCAAACTTTGGTCTTTTTCCAAAATACTTAAATGAGAGAAAGATGGAGGTGGTGTGAAGTGTGGGAGAGGGTGCTGCCAAGCCAGGTGAAGGCAGAGGTTTAAATCCATGCGGAACCTAACAAATTGGTATTGAAAGTATGCTGTTAATAAAAAACTTCCTTTTGAAGGCGGCTTGGCACAAGTGTTTGCCAGGCTGAGGAACTTGGGACATAAAGATTAAACACTAGATTCAAATTTCCATTCTGCCTTTTTTTTTTTTTTTTTTAATTAGCTGGGTGACTTCCGGTGGTTTACTAGGCGTCTCTGAGCCTCAATTTCCTTACCTATTAAATGGGGATAATGACTGGACAGAATAAAAGACCTCTTCCTAGGGAAGAGAAGTGTTCTGGCTAGTTTTATGTCAACTTGACACAAGCTAAAGTCATCTGAGAGGAGAGAGCCTCAATTGAGAAAATGCCTCCAGAAGATCAGGCTGTGGGCAAGCCTGTAGGGCATTTTCCTAATTAGTGATTGATGGGGGAGGACCCAGTAAACAGTGGATGGGGCCATCCCTGGGCTGGTGGTCCTGGGTTCTATAAGAAAGCAGGCTGAGCAAGCCACAAGGAACAAGCCAGTGAGCAGCACTCCTCCATGGCCTCTGCCTCAGCTCCTGCCTCCAGGTTCCTGCCCTGCCTGAGTTCCTGTCCTGACTTCCTTTGATGATGAACAGTGGTGTGGAAGTGTAAGCCAAGGAAACCCTTTCCTTCCCAAGTCACTTTGGTCATGGTGTTTCATCACAGGATAGTAACCTTGACTAAAATGAGAGGGGTGGGTGGAAATGGACTACTTAGACCAAAACAAAACAAAAAACAAAACCCCAAACCAACCAACCAACCAACCAAACAAACAAACAAAAAAAACCCCAACTCTTTAAAGATCTAGCAGCTTATTGGTTTTTGCATTTAGGATCCACAATGTGGGTCAGCCTCATGTGTCTCAGGCTAGCCTAAAACTCACTATGCAGTTGAAGATGACCTTGAACTCCTGATTCTCCTGCCTCCACTTTTCCAGTGCAGGGATGACAGGCCTGACCTGAGCTATGCCTGGTTTTTGCCTTTCTGGGGATGGAACCCAGGGCTTCCTGCATGCTAGGCAAACACTCTTCCAAGGGGGGCCGCTTCTGTTTGCAAAACCCGGCAATTGCTTTTCATCTTTTCCAGAGCTTCGATGATAACCTGGCAGGTGTCATAACCCAAACACTCCCCCAAATGTTTGAATGCTTTCTTGCCAAGAGAGAAAGAGAACTTGAACCTCTCCAGAGCCAGCTCTGTCCCTCTCTGTCCTGTGTGCCCCAGGGCAGAAGCCTGGCTGCAGATACCACCAAACCATGCTTTGGGCTGCAGGTCTTTCTGGGGGAAGATGGGACTCTGGGTGACTTCAGGGCACAACCTGCACCTGATTGATAAGGACCTTGTGAAGTCCGGGGTGGGATACTACAAGTTTGGGGACCCCTCAAAGACAAGGGTCATGGCTGGGGACACCAAATGAGGGACAATGTGAGAGGCTCAGGAGTGATGACTGGGAAGAACTGAAACTGGGTTATATCCCTTGGCTCTGTCCCTGTCCCTTCCTCAGGCATTCAGTCTGTAGTACTCAGCATACAGGGAGTCTTCAAGTAACCTGAGCTTGCTGCTTGACACCTCTCATCTTACAGACCAAGGTCTGAGACCTGCAAGGTCCCAGTCATGTGCCTGCAGCTATATGGTAACAAGTAGCAAAGCAGGAATGGAACCCAGGCAGATGGTGCCAATCTGTGCAGCCATGCCATCAGGAGGGGGCCTGAGCTTGTGTGACCAAATTGCCCTATTTCCTGAGAAGCCAGAAACCAGGACTTATAAGTAGCAGTTTTTATATTTTGGCAATAAAGATTTACACTTAAAAATATTGTTTGATTGATGATTGACTCATTGAGTAAGTGATTGGCAGGAGTTCCCTGCGTAGCTTGGCCTATCCTCCTCTGGCCCTGGCCTCCTGAGTGTTGAGGTTACAGGCAGGCACCACCCCAAGCGAAATATGGTACTACTGATGTCTGACTCTCAGTGGTTTGTTTGACTTTCATCTTTTTGGCTTTACCATAGTGAGATGCTGAAAAGCATTCAGCAGGAGTCAATCTTTGAGTTTTGATTTGGGGGTTTGTTCCTGAACTAGCAATATGCCCCAGGATCCTCTTTTTAGTACTGAGTGATGGCAGGGAGCTGCAGATCCCAGGAGACCATTGCATCACAAGGGGAAGCCATGGAGACTCTAGGGATGCTGTGCTGCTGAGCAATGATGTTGGCCAGGTTTGGGATTTTCCAAGACTTTCACTTACAGTACATTTGGCTTATGACGGTGCCCTGGGCTGTAAGTCCAGGAGAATCTATGCATCTTCCTCAATCTCTCTCTACCTTATTTTTTGAGACAAGGTCTCGCTCACTGATTGGCTGGCTGTCGAACTCCAGGGCTACTCCTGTCTCTGCCTCCGTAGTGCGTGTAACACCCCTGTAGCTCAGATCCAGCCCCAGAAGAAGAGCCTTCTTGTAACTCTTACAGGATTGTTTTGAGAATGAGATGACCATTGTAAGAGTAGGAAGTGGGGAGACAGAAAGACAGACAGACAGACAGACAGAGAGATGTTGTGAGGTATCCACCAAAGACGACTGCTTGGACATGGGTCCAGGCCAACAGAAAGTCTTTATGAGCCGGCCGGTGACTACAGTGGGTGTTCAGGACCCCAGTGCAGTCCTGATCCTTTCTCAGGGTGAGCTTGTAAGCACAAAAACCACATCCTGGGTTGACACAGCTCAGTTCGTAAGAACAGTTCGCCAGAAGCAGAGCTACAGAAGTCGAAGAGCAAGGGTCATACATGCAGGGACTTTCCCAGAACTACGGACTTTGATGGATTAGGTCTTTGTTCTCGTTTTCTTTGGCAGGTGTTGATGCCTCCATGCTGGGTTCCATGGTCTGAATGATACATCCATTATGGCAGCAGCTGTTCTAAGGTCTAGGGGATGAGAGAGAGAGAGAGAGAGAGAGAGAGAGAGAGAGAGAGAGAGAGAGAATATGTATTTTTTATTTGTTTTGAGATGGTAGCTCCAGGGTTTGAGGAGGCCTTCAGACATGGCTGGATCCAGGTGTTCAACTATTGTAATTGATTTGGTTGTTTTCTCAGAAGGCAGGAGGTGTCCCAGAAGCCCAGGAGGGACCATTCAAGATTTGAAGCATGGTGACATTTAAAAAGAAAGAAAAAAGTGGGAACAAATACTTGAGAGAATGCTCAGATGTCCCTTGGAGCAGATGGGTTGTGAGAGTTATTATTATTTTAGTTTTTGTCTGAACTGCTACACTTTTTTTTCTTCTGAGACAGGGTTTCTCTGTGTAACAGCCCTAGCAGTCCTGGATCTCACTCTGTAGACCAGGCTGGCCTCGAACTCACAGAGATCTGCCTGCCTCTGCCTCCTGAGTGCTGCGATTAAAGGTATGTGTCACCACCGCCTGGCTATTGCTCCATTTTCTTAAGGCCTGTGTCTCTGTCCTCGGTGTTGTCAGACCTGGCCTCTTGCTACTGCTGTAGAGGAAGGATTGAGTCAATCTCCAGAAGAGATGGTTGCTCTTAGCTACCGGCCACAGGCAAGAACTCTCCCTCAGTTACAGTGGTTGGATTTGCCATTCACTAGCACAAAAGGCTCTGGGGCAGTGATGTTCCTTCATGACCACACTCTTCAATTTAAAGTCATTTTGTCCCTTTACAGTCACCAAGCAGCCAGGGAACCCAGGCCAGCTCCAGATCTCTTCCAAATGAGTCACCTTCCTCAATACTGAAGTAGTAGGTTTTCCCCCAAGACCCTGGCCATCCTGGCTATTTGTGGTTCCTTGGGAATCACACAGGGACCCAGGCCTTCCAGAGTGAGTCAATTCAAGGTCATTGCTATACTCTGTGCTGTGAAAAAGCCACCTGTAACTTTAGCAGCTGATAGACAACCTACAGAAACAAACAAAGCCCCAAACAAAGTCAAAACCAAACCAACCCAGACCACAGCCACCTCCAACACGAAGGCAGAGATCTGGGAAGGTCCGCAGAGAATCGAGAATCATGTCAAAAGAAGCTGGCCTCAAAACTATAATCCTACAGACCCAGGTCCTTAGTGCTGGGATGACCATGGGACCATGGTCATCAGGGGTACCCCACCCTTGCCTCTGTAGTATGGCACAAGCCAGGGCCTTGTGTGTTCTAGGCAAGTGCTCCACTACTGAGCATATCCCAGCCTCCAGGAGCAACACTTATAACAGGTGTATAATATTTCATGGAGTGGACAAGTCTGGACCCACATAAGTAAGCCCCGGTCAGTGGGCATTTTGTTTGACTCTGGCTTTTCTCTGTAATGGCTCCTCATTGTATCTCTCTTTATTTCAGTCTCCATCTTTCCATTTTCCTTGTGTTGACAGCCTCGTCAGTGGCTCCATTTGTATTCTTGGGGACACGAGGAAATGATGCAGCACCTGCCAGCTTCATCAACTCTGCCTGGACCCCTTTGCTTCTTGCGGTTACATTTCTGTGTGGAGCAGAGGTCAGGGTCCAGGGAAAGATTCCCACATCTCCGCCAGTAGCATAACCTCTGCTCACCTGCAGCTGTCCTTTCAGGTCTGACCTCATTTGTTTGGATGGTGACCATGATATCATCAGTATCAACTGGAAGCAGCTCTGTGCATCAGTTTACCACCTACCCAATGAAGAGGCTACCGCATTGTATCTTACAATTTTAAACAGAGACTCTTTAAGAGTTTGAACTTGGCAGATGGGTGTAGCCTTTGCAGGTGGCAAACCAAAGGTCGGGAGTCACAGGCTTCATAAACAGTCTTGACCTTGCTGGACTCTGTATAGGTTGCTCTCTGAGCCCTGCAGCTTGGAATCGCTTTAGAATGGGTTTCAGAGAAAAGGGCGATGGGGTGTGAGTCTGCTGGGGCAGGACAGAGACCCAGACACCTCCATCATGTCTGTGTGACTGTCATTCAGCTGTCATTCCAGTGGGTTACCCGAGTTCCCTTGTCTAAGGAGCTCACTGGACTTTCAGAACTCTGAACTGAACCCGCATCCTCTGAGCTAACTTATGAGGTGTAGCAACCTCAGCGACTGAGAGATTCTCCCAAGTGACCCCCACCCAGGTAAAACTGGGTCCTAACTGCAGAGAGCATCTCAGGGCGACTCTGTAGAAAGCAGAGTTGGGACGTATTAACTTGATTATCGATGGGAGGACAGGGGTTAGAGAAGAGAGGTACTTAGAGGGATGAGATGGACATACCCAAGAGTGAGTGTGGCCTTCTGAAGAGACGGTCCCACCTAAGAGTTGTAGGTGCCTACAGGGTTTTGAAGGATGCTGAAATTACTTTGCTCAAAGATTTTCTGAGGGACCACTCACCCTTTACCCCATTATCATCTTTACTCCCCCATAAATGAGATAATACAAAGGCTCCAGATTCCCTGGGTAGGATTTGCACTCTGAGAAGGTAAAACTATAGGTCACAGGGTCACACAGTGGGCTGAGACTGGGCTTTTATCCACTAGAAAATTGCAGGTGTGCAACAGCAAGAGCAGAAAGGCCATACATGGTTGTACATGTTCAGACTTTAGGCATGGCCTTGTTTTTTTAAATTATATTTATTGTGTGTGTGTGTGTGTGTGTGTGTGTGTGTGTATGAGTGTGTGTATGAGTGTGTGTGTGTGTGTGTGTGTGTGCGCACTTGTAAGTATGTGTACACACATACTCACATGAGTATGTATGTACATATGTGCACATTTGTGTGGAAGTAAGAGGCCAGGAGCTGTGCATTTTGTTTTTTTGAGGCAGGGTCTCTGAATGAATGGCCCAGGGCTGACTGATTTATCTAGGCTGGCTGTCCAATGAGCTTCAGAGACCCTCCGGTCCTCACTCCCCAGCACTGGGATTATAAGTGCACATCACCACACTTGGCTTTTGGATATAGGTTCTGGGGATTGAACTCCAGTTCTTATGTTTGTGAGATGAAAACCTTATCCACTCAGCCCAGGTCTGATCTTGACTCTATGCCTTTTCCTTGTGTCATGAGCTGAGTGCCCATCACAAAGACTTAGGCCTCCTGAAAGCCTATGTGGGTACGGGCAGACACCTCATTCCTTCACCTTTGGGTGGCCTGGGCATAGCATCATTCACAGGGCTGGTGTGTGACTGGTCCAGCTGAGGGGGATCCCATCACCTCCAAGAGCAGTAGAGTGATGAGGACTAGACAGTGAATTCTCATGCAGTCTCCACAGTGTGTACCATATGATTAAAAAAATATTTTAGTGGTGGCGCATGCCTTCCATTCCAGCCCTCAGGAGGCAGAGGCAGATGGATCTCTGCGAGTTCGAGGCCAGCCTGGTCTATAAAGTGAGTTCCAGGACAGCCCAGAGCTACATAGACCAAGCAACCCCCAAACTAAACAAAAATTAGAAACTCACATTTGAGAAGCAAGAGCTCTTGGGCTGGGGAGATAGCTCAGCTGGTAGAGTGCTCACCTAGCATTCAAACAAGAAACCTCTGGGATGATTCTCATCCATACTAAATGGGGTGTCGTGTGGTGGTGGGTGCCTATAATGCCAGCACTTGGGAGGCAGAAGCAGGAGGTTTGAGCTGTCTTCTATACTGGTTACATACACGAAGTCCAGGCCAGCCTTAAGATACAGGAGACCCTGTGTCAAAAACAACATGAAACTAACCAAGAGATATCATTGGAAATCTGGGCTACCAACTGAGAAAGAAGCTTGGGGTGCAAACCTTGGAACCTGAGTTTGGTCCTCAGAATCCAGCTAGAAGTGAAAAGGGAGAATGAAACCCACATTGTTCTCAGATTTCCACGTGCACGATGTGGCACTTGTGCCCCCCCCCCCCATCATGGGTGTGTACACACATAATAATGCTAATAATGACAAACTGAAAAATGAAAATTAAAGGTGGAAACATACCTTTAATCCCAGCAGAGCTAGGTGGATCTCTGTGAGTTCGAGGCCAGCCTGATCTACAGAGCAAGATCCAGGACAGGAACCAAAACTACATGGAGAAACCCTGTCTCGAAAAACCAAAAAAAGAAAAAAAAAAAAGGAAAAGAAAAAGAAAAATATCCCTAAGCAACCATAACAAGAGGGTTGAGAGCAACTGTCCCTTTAAGTGAGTTGGAGAGTCCGTCCCTGTTTGTCTCCGAGAAGAAGGACATTTTCTTTCCTCAGTGTGCCCCGCAGGCATTTTGGTTCCAGGATTATCCTATTGGATCTGCTCCCAGCACCAGCACCAACAGGCTCAGGCTTTCAGAACAGGACCCAGATCAGTCCCCGGCAGGGAGCCACGCCAAGCGGCTTCATGGAGCCCACGGGAATCGCGTGGCCTCATTTCCTGTGATTTGTTCTTTGAAAGGAAACCATCACTCCAATGACAGCTGGCAGGGGCAGATGACTTGCTGAACACATGGCTGTGTGTGGGGGGGGATGGCCAGCCATCTCATTCTTCTTACCTGTGTGAGCCTCAGTCTGAAGCCTTCAGTCAGGCCGGACCACCTGTCTCAATACAACCTGGCAGGGGCAGCACTGTGTAAAGGTGTCTTTTATTTATGTGGTGTGGTGACTGGTGTTGCTGTGGTTGTGACACTCATGGAATAGTCCCTGGGTGGCAGCTCTCAGTACACTGAGACTGTGATCAGTTCTGGCCGAGGAGGGTATAGTCTGTTCTCCACATGCTGCGTTCCTCCATGTAATGGACTGCAGAAGCCCTCCTGTTGTGACCAGAATTATTTAGAGGCCGGAGAGATGGCTCAGCAGTTAAGAGCACTTGCTGATCTCGCAGAGAATCAGAGGTCTCAGGACCCATGTCGGGTTGCTCACAGCCACCTGCCAACTCCAGCTCTAGGGGACCCGGTGCCCCCTTTTGGCCTCCACTGGCACCTGCACTCGTGTATACTCCAACCCACACACATACACCTACATAATTAAAAATAATAGAAATCACTTTAGCAGAAACTGTGCTCTGCACAATGTGTGTCCACACCTACAGTTCGTATGCTGAGATCGTGACTCCCCGCTTGATGGTGTTAAGAAGCCGTTCCGGGTGATGATGTATGGAGGGTGGTGTGATTTGCGGGGGATCAGTGTCCTCACATGAAGAGATAGCGACTTGGGGGTGTGGCCTAGTCAGACAAGCACTTGCCTTTGTAGACATGAGGACCAGAGTTCCATCTTGAAACCCAAATAAAATGCCATGTGTGGTGTGGCACTTGCCTGTAACTCCAGCACTGGGGAGGCAGAGACAGGCAGATCCCTGGGGCTCGCCCATCAGCCAGCCTCACTTCATTGGAGAGCTCCAGGCCAGTGAGAGACTGTCACAAAGGAGATGGACAGTATTCCTTTGGGTCCTCTGCAAGAGCAGCAAGTGTTCTTAACCATTGGGCCATCTTGCCAGCTAGCTAGTCTCTGTCTATGAATTGCAACAGCTGCAGATTTTCAGATGAGAGGTTAATTGGGGATCTGGGTGTGCCACACCTTCCCCTCAGATATTTGAGATGCTGGTAATTAACCTCTACGTTCCAAGGTGTGCCTGTGAGTCATTTGTCTTCCTGGGGTTCTGCTGGCTGTCAGCATCTGTCTGCATCTTTCCACGCCATCGCCTGCTGCATTGGTTTTGACACATTACCAGGACGGCGGCGGCGGCGGCGGCGGCGGCGGCGGCGGCGGAGATATGAAAAAGTGAGCCACACTGTCTGTGGAACAGGACAAAAGTGACATTCTATTCCTGGGGCTGAGATGTCCGTGGGGAGCCAGAGGGGCCTGGGAGGCTCAGGGCTGGTGCTTTGGAGCCTCGGATTTCAGGGTGGAAGATCTGTGCTCGGCTAGGGAGCCAGCACCTGTGAAGTAGCAGAAGAAAAAACAAATCTAAAGGGACAGTTTGTCCGCACTTACACATTGTAGCATTTTACCAACTAGTTAATGGCAATCAACTCAATTCTCTATTCTAGTATTGTGACTTTTTGTGTGGTTACATTTTAATTTTTTATTTGATTCCCCCCTATTTTATACTATTTTAAAAATGTATTCACTGACAGTTTTATACGTATATACAATGTATCTTGACCATGTCCACTCCCATTCATCCCTACCCTCAAATATGCCAGCACATTCTCTTCCCTTTGCTGGCCTGGAACTCCTATGTAAACCAGGCTGGTCTTGAACTCACAGATATTCCCCTGCCTCTGCCTTCCAAGTGTTGGGACTAAAGGTGTGCGCCACTAGTCCCCACTAATGAGTTCCTTGTGCTTTACCAGCTGAGTTATCTCTTCCCAGTCCCCTGACAATTTCTTTTTCTTTTCTTTTTTTGGTTTTCTGAGACAGGGTTTCTCTGTGTAGCCCTGGCTGTCCTGGAATTGGCTCTGTAGACCAGGCTGGTCTCGAACTCACAGAGATCCTCCTGCCTCTGCCTCCCGAGTGCTCCGATTAAAGGCAGTGCCACCACTGCCTAGCTTTCTTTTTCTTTTTCTTTTTTTTTTAATTTAAAGGTGATGTTCTTGTCTGTCCCGCCCCTGTCCTTGGTATAGTGGTGGGCAGGTGTGTGGTGTCTACCGCTCTCTATGCTAGCAGCTTTTAGGTAAGTAGCTTTACCTTCAGTTGCAGCCTCCTGGGTGTTGTGAAGGCTGAGTTAATTTGCATAGAGGATTCAGGCAGATGTTCAAACCTGTGCAGCTTCCTCCCCATTTCTGGGCACCTGGCAAGAACAGGCTGCACTCCCACTGACCTCTCCATCCAAGGGGAGCCACTGCCCAGTGCTCCTGGATTCAGAGTGCTCCTGGGGGGGGGGGGGGGGGTGGGAGGGGAGGTAATTAGAAATGGATTTGGGGAAAAAGGTGCGATCTCTTGTCCTCTTCTTCTCAGTTTAAATCCAGGCCTCTGTCCTGTTCCCTCCCCCTGCCCCCCCCCCCCCCCCCCCCGTGGCTGAATAATTAAAGCTAATTCTGACAGGCCATCTGGACTCCACCATGGCTCATTACGACCACTAGCAACAGTGGCCAGTGACTGAGGGCTTAGGCTGTGCCAGGCCCTACCCCAGCTCTGACCTTCCAGAGTTCAGCAGAGTAGGGAGAAGGTTCTGAGTTCAAATCCTCATCTTACCACTGAGCAGGCATGTCTTCAGGCCAGCTTCCCTTGCCTCACTTGTAAACAAGGACACCGCTGCTCTGTCATGGAGGCTGAGCTGAGGGTTAAATGCCTCATGGATGCAAAGTTCTTCCTGAGGGGCTGGGGGTGGTCACATAGTCAAGTTAACTTTTACGAGCGTTTCCTTCTCCAGCCCTCACAGAAGCCCCCTGAGGTTGGTATTAAAGACACTTGGCTCATTTCGTGTGCCTGAAACCCAGGCACCTTCAACACTCAATACTCTTGCACAGTCTTGGCACAGCGGCTTTGTGAATAGGGTGGAAATTTGACCCTTATTGAGAGGAAATGGGTGTGTATACCATATTCCCCAGAAGCAAATGATCTGGGCCTGTGAATCCCCCCAAACACATTAGGAAAATAAAGGTAAGTTGTACAGAAATACATAGAGCATGGGAGCTATTTAAAGTTTTAAAAAATGGGGCTTTCAAGATGGCTCAGCACCTAAAAGAGCTTGCTGCCAAGCTTGAGGATCCGAGTTCAACCCCGGGATCTACATGATAGAAGGAGAGAACTTTCTCTTGCAGGTTGTTATCTGACCTCCATATATAATATATACATTATATAACACACACACACACACACACACACACACACACACACACACACACACTTGCAATGTTGAAGATAGAACCCAGGGTCTTCCACATGCAAGGTAAACACTCTAATGCAAAGCCACATCTCTACCTCTTGGGTTTTAAAAGTATTACAGTATGTATGTATGTACATGTAAAAGTCCATAGGTGTGTACCCAGGTGCCAGTGCATGGCTGAGAATGATTATATGTAGGGATAAAAGGACAGCTTGCAGAGGCTAGTTCTCTTGCCTTCCATTATGTGGTTCCTGATGTCTGCCTGTCTGTCTTTCTCTCTTTCTCTTCCTTCCTTCCTTCCTTCCTTCCTTCCTTCCTTCCTTCCTTCCTTCCTTCCTTTCTGTCTGTCTCTCTGTGTAGGCCCAGCTGTCCTGGAACTCACTTTGTAGACCAGGCTGACTTTTAACATAGAGATCCCCCCTGTCTCTGGCTTCTGAGCACTGGGGTTAAATGTGTGCACCATCATGCCTGGCTGGGTACTGGATTTCTAACTGGTTTAGCAGTAATCACCTTCACCTACCCCCTGAGCCATCTGACTGGTCACCTCATGGGGTTTTAAGACAAGGTCTCACTACATGTCCTGGCTGACCCCAAATATGTAATTCTCCTGACTCAACCTCCTAAATGTTGAGATTATAGCCACGTGCCACCATACCTGCTTTGAAATCACAGTATGAACTCATTGTGGGTTCATCTCTGTATCACTGCCTGATAATTTTGTAGACATTTAGGTATTTTACACGTATGGGTGTTTGCCCTGCATGTCTCTGTGTGTACCACATGTGAACCTGGCTGTGACGGCCAGAAGATGGTGTGTCAGATCCCCTGAGACTGGAGTTACAGATGGTTGTGAGCCGTCATGTGGGTGCTGGGAATTGAACTCAGGACCTCTGGAAGAGCAGTCAGTGCTCTCAACCTCTGAGCCATCTCTCCAGCCCCTCTGCGTGATAATTTTACTATTTATGTAATTCTTTGTTCTATTTTCTAAGCTTTTGACTATGTAACTTTGAACTGACCTGTTTTGGGGTAGCATTTTCTTTCTTTACTAGAGGTTTATTCTATTTTGTTTGTTACTGGGTCTCATTAGGTATCAGACCAGGCTGGCCTTGAACAGAGATCCACAGGCCTCTGTCTCTCAAGTGCTGGGATCAAAGGCGTCTGTCATCACATCCAGCCTACCTGAGGGTTTAAGGGGGAGAAAAGTATATATATAATATTCAAAATCTGGAACACGAAATAAATACAGAAGGAATCTTTTCAGAGTGGAGTGTGGTGGCACATGCCTGTCATCCCAGCACTTGGGAGGTGAGCCAGGAGGAACAGGAATTCAAAGTCACCCTCAGGTACATAGCAAAGTGGAGGCCAGCCTGGGCTATGTGAGACCCCGTCTCACACCTTGTTCAGGCAAAAGGGAAAAAAAAGTAATTGTAAATGATGCTTTCTGCAAGCTTGTAGACCTTTGTAGAATGTATACTCCAAAGATATTAAGGTGTGGGCTTTGTTAGTACTTGGATCCTGGATTTTTATACCCATTTGTTGGTTTTGGCTTCACCGTGGGTCTGGCTTTGCTTTGACAAGAACCAGGTGGTGGGAGGGCAGCCCAGGTGCCAGGAGTGGACGAGGTCCTGGAGGCCGGAAGAGCAAGTGGACTGTCCTTGTTAGCTTGAGAAGGGTGATCTGAGCACTATGTGGAAGACTGCTGACTGGCGGCTGTTTCCTAGGGGACTCCGCGTTGTGTCCTGCCTGCGAGAGGCTCCTAGTGAATGTTTATTGAATTGAATGAGCAAACTCCCAGACTGTGCCTTGGGGAACATTCCTGAGCTCAAGGTTAATTGTTTGTTTCATTAATTAAGGGCTCTGCTTCCAATGGAGACGGTGGTAGATGTTTCCTGTGGCTGCAGCTCAGATTGCTAATAAATATTGACAAGATGGTGGAAGGTTAAGGCCCCTTTCCCCTCCCCTTCCCTCCCCTCCCCTCCCCTCTCCCTCCCCTCCTCCCCTCCGCTGTTTCCTTCCCTTCTGTTCTTTTTCTTCTCTGTAGCCCACACTAACCTCCTACTCACTCTGCAGTCCAGGCTAGCCTAGAACTTCAATCCTCCTGCCTCTGCCACTGAAGTGCTGGGATTACAGGTGTGTTGTACCATACCTAGCGCAATTCTTTTCTTTCTGTACTATTTTTTGAAAGCCTTGTGCATTTTACTGTTATAACCCATGATGGTTCATTGTAATTGCTGCACTCCAGACTCATCTAGGAAGAGAGTCTTTATGAGGGATCATCTGGATTAACATCTGTGAGGGATTGTCTTGATTGTCTTAATATGAAGAGACCCAGCCTGAAGGTGGGTGGCACCATTCCCTAGGTCTGGGCTCCAAACTGTGTGAAGAGAGAGTTAGCTGAGTAACAAGCATGCCTGTTTTAATTTCTTTCATTCTTGACTGTGGATGTGATGTGATGGCTTTCCTGCCACCTTGGCTCCCTGCTGTGATGGGCTGAAATCTGGAAACGTGAGCTAAAATAAACCTTCTCTCCTCTGGTACCTTTTGTCAAGGTGTTTTACCACAGTGACAGACATGAAACCAGGACACGTCACCTGTCAATGTGGAGACTAAATTTTCATCAGAACTATTCACTCTGGATTTGGTCTAGGCTCTAGAATGTTTACAGTGGGTGAAGCAGA
>NC_050464.1:31733284-31753284 GCF_903995425.1 Onychomys torridus
TGTCAACTTTGACAGCGTTTAAAAATCACCATGGAAACACCCCTCTGGGTATGTCTATAAGGATGTTTTCAAAAAGGTCCACTGGAGTAGGGAAGACCCACCCTGAATGTGGGCAGGATGGAGTCTTGGACTGAATAGGAGAAAGTCACTTGCAAGTAGAGACATATAGACAAAGGGGCTTACCGTGAGACTCACTGTGTCACACTGCCACTTCCATAATGAGATTTTTAAGTTTTCCTTTTTTCTCTTACATTTTATTTTTTGGGGGAGGTGGATGGGTACAGGGGCAGAGGGCAGATGTGAAGGGATGGGGGAAATGAATGGGATCAAATAAAAAGGAAGTAAAAAAAAAGTAAAACAAAACTAAAAAACAAAAAAAGGAGAAAGCGAGCTGAGCACCAGCGTTCATTGCTCTTTGCCTCCTGACTGCAGACAAGGTGTGACCGGCTGCCTCACACTCGATCCCGCTGCCTCACGTGCCTGCTGCCATGCCCTCTGTGCTGTGATGGACAGCGCTCAGGAACCATTAACCCCCCCCCCCCCACCAAGCCCCTTCAGTTGCTTTTGTCACAGCCACAAGGAAAACAATCGAGATAGAAATAGAAACTCTGAGATGCTGGGTGGACAGAAGACGGGGTGTGGACACCCTCAGAACTGGTGAGGCTGGATGATGACATCACCTCAGAGCTTTCAGAAAAAAGGACCTCCCCCCATCCTCCACCAGTTCCATTCCAGTCATGCTGACTCAGGACTTCTGAGCTCCAGAGCTGTAGCAGAGTCAACCTGAATGGCTTCCTGTTCCTCCTTCCCTGTCCCTCCTTCCCTGTCCCTCCTTGCCCTGTCAATTACCTCAGCAGAAGATTGTGCTTGGGCTGCTGGGCAAAACTCTCTGAGCCTCTGTTTCATCTCTCTGCAGTGGAGTGATGGCAGCTTCGCTCACATCTTACCCAACAGTGGAGACGAAAGGAGTTGGCACAGGCTAGACCTTTCACGATGTGTGATGACCGTTGGGTATTATTATGATTGCCCTGCCACCAGTAGAGTCAGTGATGAAAGCAACCTGGACGGTGAAGAACCTTGAAACAAAACCTACCAGGAGTGGCTTCTTGTTGATTTAATCTGTATCTTCTACTTGGAGTGAGCTTATTTATTTGCTTTTTGAGACATGGTCTTATATAGCCCAGGCTGGCCTTGAACTTGTTATATAGCTAAAGATGACCTTGGACCCCTAATTCTTCTCTATTCTAGTTTAGGTTCTGTTGCAGTAATAAAACACCTTAATCAAAAGCAACCTAGAGAAGAAGGGGGTGTATTTGGCTTACACTTCTAGGTTATACTCCATCTTGGGGGAAGTCAAGACCGGAACCCAAGGGTGGGTCTGCTGGCCAGCATTATTGCCAATCAAGGAACTCCTTTCACAGCCAAAGAAGCGTGGCAGGAGCCATGGGATTGCTGCTTGCTAGCTAGATAGGTTTATGATCAGTTAGTTTTTTTGTACAGTTCAGGACAATCTGCCTAGGGAATAATGCCATCCACAGTGGGCTGAACCCTATTACATAAATTATCAATAGTCTTCCACAGACACGGCCACAGGCCAATCTGATCCAAGTGGCTCCTCTCAGATGACTCTAGGCTGAGTCAAGATGATGGCTGAAGCTCATCAGGACATCCGGTCTCCAACTCCCAAGTGCTGGCAGTCCTCCTGCCTCAGCCTCCCAAGTGCGAGGATTACAGGTGTGCAACACTATATTTGCTTCTGCTGGGGGTTCTTACCACTGTTTATACTGGGGACTGGTGGTGATCTGGGTTTTCCCTGTAATTATATCCTGGCACCCTGGGAGGATCTGGGACACAGAAAACCTAAGCATGATTACAGAGGGAAAAATGGGTTCCTCAGGTCTAGACCAAGGCTATGGCTCACTGGTGCTTGTCTAGCACTCAGGAAGCCTGGGTTTGAGCAAAAGGAAATGCTTCTCTGCAGTTTTTTTCTTTTCTTTTTTTCTGGGTAGAGGCATCACCATTTTGAAGAGAGCCTGGCAGAGTGGGATCACTTGGGATTCCTGCTGTGGAGTGTTCTGGCCTCAGGCCTTGTAGCCATCTGGTGACCTCTTCGCTGCCTCCTGGGCCCCCAGCGCTCACTCCTCAGCCCTGTGCCAGCTCCTTCTCTCAGCCTCCTGCCACTTGGCCTCAGCTCCTTGCCCTGGACCCTGGAGAAGTGGTTGTCATGGTAACAATTTTCAGGGGACAGGGATGTCTGCAGTATGAGGGAGGGAAGGTATTGCAGCAGCTAGCTGCTTTCAGAGACCCGGGGTCTGATGCTCAGGCCCGTGGTAGCTATGTCTCTGTAAAGCATGGCTGGGGCTTGTCAGTAGCTTCTGCTCATCCCTGATTCCTTCTTAATCTCTGTCCCCACTCTCCAGCCCTATCCAAGGATGCATGAGATGTTGAAAGACCCATGAGATGTTTCCCAGGCTCCAAGATTTCCACACAGTTCTTCCACATGCTGCTGGGTTCTTTAACCTCTCCAGTCTCGATCTCATCACCTGTAAAATGGGCTTCGTGGGAACAGGAAATAGGGAGGGAGACTGTGAAACCTTTGCACAGCTGAGCTCAGTGACGTTTTGTTCACATCATCTGCTGCTTGCAGTGGGGGAAAATGAGGCCTGGATCCTCTCCCTAGGACTCTGCATTACTTCTGGAAGCTTCTTGATCTTCCTTCCCCAGCCAAAGCTTACCTGCCTATTGCCACCCATCACCAAGCCTCTGCTGAACAACTGCTTTGTCTATATCTGGTAAACAAATCCACTCGCAAATCTTTGAGGCTGAGTTAGAGGCTTTCAAGGGATTGATACTTAATTCTAAGACAAAATCTTGGGAGGAGAAAAGTGAGGTCCAGATGGTGTGTGTGTGTGTTGGGGGGGTGGGGTGGTGAATTTAAGGAAGCGGAACGAACAGATGGTGTCAGAGAAGCTCTGAGAAGTTAAGCAGCGTGCTCAGGGTCACACAACAGCTAAGTGGTGCAGCTGGGATTTAAAGCTCTTCAATACCTCTTCTGGACCACTCTCCTCTCTTCCCTCCATTCTCGCAGGATGCACAATGATGTTACATCAGTCAGTGGTCAAATGCAGACTTGTTTGTTTTCAGAGACAGGTTTTCTCTGTGTTGACCTGGTTGTCCTGGAGCTTGCTCTTGTAGACCAGGCTGGCCTCAAGTTCAGAGATGTGCCTGCCTCTGCCTCCCAAGTGGTGGGATTAAAGGCACGCACCACCACACCTGGCTAAACTCAGACATGATAGCTTAAATGTATGAGGCTGTGCCTTCCTGGCAGAGACTAAGGCAGCTAGCTCCAGTGTGTCTCAGCTCAGTTAAATGAACAGACTTCACTGTGAAGCATGGCTTTTTCCTAGGTAGTGGAAAGGATCTGGCTCCCCAGCCACCTTCGGCTGCTCCTAAAAATGCAAGAAGAGGAGGGGTTGGGGAGATGGCTCAGTGGCTAAGAGTGCTTATTGTGCAAGTGTGTGGACTGAGTTCAAATCCCAGTACCCATGTAAAAAGTCTAGGAGTGATCCCCGGTAAACCTGTAGCCCTAGTATTGTGGTGGGCTGAGGCAGGAGGATGGCTGGGCTTATTGGTTTCTAGTCTGGCTCCTGGTACAGTGTGAGAGCCTGTCTGGAGGGGATAAGGTGGGGTGTGATAGAAAAGGGCATTTACTGTACTTCTCTGGCTTCTGCACATGTGCAAATGGGTGCAGACGACTTCACACCCATGACCCCTCACACCCTCCAAAACATAAGAAAACAGATTTTTTCTTCCTGAGCTCTGAGCTCTAAGCCAAAGCAAGAAGGGACAGGATGGCCAAGCCATCCTCCCTCCCTGTCTCCTTGCTGTCCCCTCCTTTCCCAGGGAGCAGAGTCTCAGAAAGGAAGAAAGGAGGCGAGAGAGAGGACATAAAGCCCCTGAGTCAGAGTCCCCCACCAGGCAAAGGAACAGTCCCAGCTGTGTCCAGTAGAGCATTTTCTTCTTCTTCTTCTTCTTCTTCTTCTTCTTCTTCTTCTTCTTCTTCTTCTTCTTCTTCTTCTTCTTCTTCTTCTTCTTCTCCTCCTCCTCCTCCTCCTCCTCCTCCTCCTCCTCCTCCTCCTCCTCCTCTTCCTCCTCCTCCTCCTTCCCCTCCTCTTCCTTCTTTTTTTTTTTTTTTTTGAGACAGGGTTTCCCTGTGTAGTTTTGGTGCCTGTCCTGGAACTCACTCTGTAGCCCAGGCTGGCCTTGGACTCACAGAGATCCGCCTACCTCTGCCTCCCGAGTGCTGGGATTAAAGGCCGCTGTCGCCGCCACCACCACCCCCCGATCAGTAGGGCACTTTCTTAATTAGTGATTGATTGGGGGAGGGCCCAGCCCATGGTGGATGATGTCATCCCCGGGATGGTCGTCCTGGGTTCTAGAAGAGAGCAAGTTGAGCAAGCCACGAGGAGCAAGTCAGTGAGCAGCCCTCCTCCATGGCCTCTGCATCAGCCTCCAAGTTCTTGCCTTGCTTCAGTTCCTGTCCTGACTTCCTTCAGTGATGGACTATGATGGGGAAGTGTAAGTCAGATAAACCCTTTCCTCCCCAACTTGCTTTTTGGTCATGGTGTTCCATCGCAGCAGTAGTAACCCTGGCTAAGACAATGTGCAGGAGGGGAGTGGTCAGTGGTAGGGAGCTGGAGGGAGGCCAGGAGGTGTCAAGGCAGAAGCCGTGGGCTGTTTATCCTTCTGTGACCCAGGAGGGAAGCATCCCATGCAGCACAACACACTTCTGGACCTTTCTGTGTCACATACAACAGGCCCTTAGGGACAGAGTGAAAACCGGGGTGAGCAGACTGCATCTCATGCAAGGAGTCTGTTCAGGAGTCAGAGAAGGGTCTGGAGACTCGGGTCATTGGGCTCCAGATAGAAAGGCGAGGGTGCTCAGAAGCCTCCCTCCCCAGAAAATCTCCCCAGGCCCAGATTCACCTAGCGCTCAGGACATTCGTGTGCCTGGGATGAGATCATCTCTCTCCACCCCCACACAAAGGGCCTGTGTGTCTTGGTTGTCATCTTACCACAAAGGGGCATATACTTCTCAGAGCCCAGTCTCCCCCTTTGGGACAATTTGCTACCTATTAGTGTTTTGCTCTTCTGGCTGGCTGGTGACAGTGAGGTGATGTACTTGACTTTTGAACTGTAATAATAAGAATCAAAATGACGGTAATAAGAAGAATCATCAGGCGCTCCTTTGGGAGCCGGGCCCTGTGTGCAGGGCTTCAAGTGTGCTGAGATTCACCGGCTTATAATGTAGGATGGGCTCCTGACATGTCTGCAGTTGAGGAGCTTGATTTAAACATCTGGTGGGTTGTCAGATGACAATCTTGGCTCTACAGCTTTTTCTAGATTCTCCGAGTGTATGTCAACCTGGCACTTAAGGGGTCTGCTCGGTTCATCACCAGGAAAGCTTGCTGTCCTCTGGAAAGGCATGTTATGTACGTACCAGAGCAAAAGTGCTCGTTGAACTATGCTTGAGGATTGAGGATCATCCGCAAGTGGGGAACAGCACTCTAAGTGGTGCTTGAACTAAATTGGAATCTTGCTTTGGGGAGCCGGGAGAGTGTGCTTCAGAGCTGAGAGGACTCTCCTCCCAAACTCGCCTCCATCTTTCTACTTAGGCTGGGGCTTGAGTGGCTGTCCTCAGGCCACCTGGTCACAGCTCGATTCGATTTCACAGGATGGCTGTCAAGTATCATAAGGAATTGTTCCCGAGATCGCAACAGGAGATGGGAGCTGGGGGGCTGGCTCATCTGGTGAAGTACTTATTGTGCAAGCGTGAGGACCTGAGTTCAGATCCTCAACTCCCACATGAGATGCTCAGCATGGTGATGTGCACCTGTCATCCCCTCACAAGGGATGGAGAGACTGGGATCCCTGCAGCTTGATGGGCAGCCAGGAAAACTGTATCAGTAAAGCTTAGATTTAGTGAGAGACTTTGCCTCAGAACAATAAAGTGGAGTGGGTCTGATGAAGCACCTAATATCAACCCCTGGTCCCCACACATGTGTGTGCATGCTCTCACATCCATCCATCCATCCATCCATCCATCCATCCATCCATCCATCACATACACACAAGATCACAGTTGCTTCTGGTAGATCAGACTCATAACTTGGCAGGAGCTACAGTTATTTTCTGGATCTGTCTGTAAATCTGAGTGGGGTGTCGGGTAGATGTGGAAGGTTGTTGAGAGCCAGGGGCCTCCCTCTGAGGTTCTGATTCTAGCTCTGCCTTGAGCCTCTGAACCAGAAGATTTTTTTTAATTGTCCTCATCAGTAATGAGTTAAAGTCACCATAACCTATGGATTGTTATATGGAATGTTTTTTTTTTTTTTTTTTTTTTTGTGTGTGTGTGTGTGTACACATATGTATTATATATATTTTAATTTTATGTTCACTGGTGTTCTGTCTGTGTGAAGGTGTCAGAAGCCCTGGAACTGGCTTTGTAGACAGGTGTGATCTGCCATGTGGGTGCTGGGAATTGAACCTGGGTCCTCTGAAGAGCAGCCAGTGCTCTTAGCCACTGAGCCATCTCTCCAGCTCCAGAGAGACGTATTTAACAAAGGCTGGGGAGATGGCTTGGGGGCAAAGCATTTGCCTTGTGAGCATGAAGACTGGAGCTGGGTTCTTAGCATCCCAGTGTAAAAGCTAGACGTGACAGTATGTGCTTGTAATCCCAGGTGGGTTCCTGGGGTTTGCTGGCCAGATAGCCTACTCTAGTTGGTGAACTCCAGGGCTAGTGTCTAATGAAAGCCTTTTCCTTAAAAGGAAAAGGTGGGCTTCATGCCTGAGAAATGACACTGGAGACTGTCTAGCCTCTGCACGTGAACTAGGTCTGTCTAACTCCCTGTCTTCCTGTCTCTGTCTCTCTCCATCTTTCTCTCTCTCTCTCACACTCATGCATGGACACCAGCACATATATGTGCACCCTCCCATAAGAGCTCTGTGAGTGGCATCTGTTTGTATCACATGGAGGCTACTGCTTGGAACATGGACCCCCATCCCCGCCCCCTTCATGTGTTAGAAATGGAATCTTCACTCTCAAATGTTGATGACTGTTCTCATTCTATTTCTGTCACTGTAATAAAATAACCTGACCAAAAAAGCAGTGCAGGGGAGAAAGCTTTTAGGCTGCCTTGCAATTCCAGGTTACATTCTGACGTGGGGAAGCCGAGGCAGGAACTTCAGACAGCTCTTCATATCACACCTGGAATCAAGCGCAGAGAGAAGTGGATGCATGCATGCTTGCTGATGTTCAGCTAGGTTCCTCCACTCCTTAAATAGTTCAGGACCTCTTGCCTAGGGAATGATGCCACCCACACTGGGCTGGATCTTCTCACATTGATTAAGGTACCTCTCCACAGACACGCCGACAGGCCAACCCAATGTAGCTAAGTGCCTCACTGAGACCCTCTTCACGGGTGATTCTAGGTTGAGTCAAGTTGACAGTTAAATCTCACCATCACGGTGATACTTGAAGGTGGCTATGGTTTGATGAGGTCATGATAGGCTCCATGGCGGCATTCATGGGTTAACACAGAGAGGAAGAACCTACCAAGCTGGATTGCTTCCTTCCTGTCCATCCCTGTGTCATGACCGTGAGAGAGGCTCCTGTCAGGTGCTGTCATCCTAACTGGACTTCAGGGCCTCTGGAACTGAGAATTTACATTTCTTTATTCTTTTAGTCACCATTCTAATGCTGTGAAGAGACACCGTGACCAGGGTAGCTCTCAGAAAAGAAAGCATTGAATCAGGGCCTTGCTTACGGTTTCAGAGGGTTAGCCCATCATTGTCACGGCAGGAAGCAGACAGGCATGGCACTGGGTCAGTAGCTGAGAGCTTTTCATCCTGAATTACAGGCAGCAGGGAGAGAGAGAGAGAGAGAGAGAGAGAGAGAGAGAGAGAGAGAGAGAGAGAGAGAGAGAGACACGGCCTGACATGGACTTTTGAAACCTCGAAGCCCACCCCCCAGTGGCACACCTCCTCCAACACGGTCATGCCTCTCAATCCTTCTCCTACACTTCCACTAACTGGGGACCAAGCAATCAAATAGATGATCCTATGAGGAACATTCTCATTCAAAACCATCACATTTGTGAATTATCCAGGCTGTAGTGTCCCATCAGAGCAACAGAAGCCAGGTTAAAAACAACCAGGCTGCTTTTGTTACAACATAAAATTCCTGGCTTAAGCAAGAGGAATTCGTGGTCACTGGCAACCAGAACTCTAAGGTTAATGCAGGCACATGGTTATCTCAGTGGGTACCCAGCATCACTCTTTCCCACCTTTGCCAGCCCCACGTCTGCATCGTGGTGATGACTTCTCAGTGTTATCAGATGGACTATGATGTCTAACCCCAGGAGACAGAGATTCTGCCCTTCTGAGACCGAGGATGTTTATCTCCTGCTCAACCTCCTGAGTACTTAGATGAGGGGTATGTGCACATGTATACAAGGTGACTTTGTGTCTTTTTGCATGCATGCATGTGTGTGTTTGTGTGTCTGCATATGCACACACATGAGTGTCTGTGTGTGTGTGTGTGTGTGTGTCTGCATATGCACTCATATGAGTGTGCATGTGGAGGCTGGAGGTTGACATCATGTAACTTCTTCAATTACTCTCTACCTTATTTATTTTACTCTTTGTTTGTTTCTTTCTTTCTTTCTTTCTTTCTTTCTTTCTTTCTTTCTTTCTTTCTTTCTTTCTTTCTTTCTTTCTTTCTTTCTTTTTGAGGATGGGTCTCACTATGCAGCCCTGGCTGGCTTGGAATTCTGCTCTTTAGACCAGGCTGGCCTCGAACTCACAGAGATCCACCTGCCTCTGCCTCCCGAGTGCTGGGATTAAAACAGAGTGAGATCCAGGACCAGCCAGTTACACAGAGAAACCTTGTCTCAAAAAACCAAACCAAACCAAACAAAAAAGAGTGTGCTGGTTTCGACCTTATTTTTTGAGACAAGGTCTCTCACTCAACCTAGACTTTACTGATTGGGCAGAGTTGGGTGACAAGCAAACCCCAAGGATCCTCCTGCTCTGTCACCTCCAGCCCAGTGCTGGTGTTATAGACACACACTGCCAGGCTTGGAGTTTTACACACGTGCTGGAACTCCAGTGCCCACCCTTATGCTGTGTGTGGAGTAATTTACCAATTGAGCTGCACTCCCAGCTTGATTTTATGCTGCTTCTTCTTCTTTTTTTGTTTTTCTTTCTGAGACAGGGTTTCTCTGTAGCTTTGGAGCCTGTCCTGGAACTCGCTTTGTAGACCAGGCTGGCCTCGAACTCACAGAGATCCACCTGCCTCTGCCTCCCGAATGCTACGATTACAGGCATGTGCTACCACCGCCTGGCTTATGCTTCTTTTTAAGAGCAAAAATATGTTTCTCTTAAGATGCAGGCAAGTGCCTCACATCTCAGTGGGTAGAACTTCATCCCATGCTTATGTAAATCAAAGAAGTGGAGCAAGAAGGATGAGCTGATATATCCCGGGGAATCTGTGGAACACCTGCCTTCCCCAGGAGTCTTGTGTCAGAATGCATTTCCCAAGAGCCACATCTTATCTCACAAGCTCTTTCTGTGAACTGACTTCTCTCTCTATCGGTGGCTGGTGTTCTCTCCCTCAGGGCTAGGTGCTACGAGGCCACTTCTGAAAGCCTATTAATGCCTTTCATCTTGTTTTACTAGATGCTTGCTCTTCGAGTCCAGCTGCCATATTGTGAGCAAACCCAAGCTGCTTTCAGAGAGTTCTGTGTAAGACTCAGCCTACAGCGTGGCTGTGCCCCAGTCTGATAGATAATGCCAGCTTGCCTACCATGCCAGTGCATCATATAGAAGGTCCATTCTTCAGCTTCCAGCCAAACTGCTCCTCACAATAATGAAAAAACAAAGATGACACCTTCTTGGATGCTGTCCAAGTTACAGATTGAAATAATCCATGAGCAAAATAATTGATGCTTATTATGCTATGCCACTCAGTTCTGGGTGGCACGTTCCATAGCATGAGCTAGCCAGAGTAGGTGAGGGATTCTTAAACAAAGGGAGCCTGGCAGAAGGAAGAGAGGCAGGAAGAGACTGGGATGATGAATGCAACAAAGGTCTGAAACTAACTTCTTCCCCCCCACCCCCCCAGACAGGCTTTCTTTGTGTAGCTTTGGAGCCTGAACTGGATCTCACTCTGTAGACCAGGCTGGCCTTGAACTTACAGAGATCCGACTATCTCTGCCTCCTGAATGCTGGGATTAAAGGCGTGTGTCATCACTGCCTGGCTGGAACTCACTTCTTGTCTTAGTAAATACATTGTTCTGCACACCTCAAGGCCCCGGCAGTCATGAAAATTCATGCTTTCTGCAGATCAGGTTATATGCACAGCTATTGTAAGTATGGATAAAGAGCATCAAACCATTAAGTGTCCATGTTTAAATCATGGACCAAATTTTTTGTTCTGGTTTGGTATTTCCTGGTTATTTATCAATGTATCAGGAGTTAGGTGAAAATATGCATATGGCCTGAATTCCTTTCTGTTGCTAAGAGTTCCTTTTGATGGTGTGTTGTCCTACAAATCATTTCCTTTTTAAAAAAAGGATTTTATTTTACTTTAATTATTTGTGTGCATGTGGGTACAGTACCAGTGGAGGCCAAAAGAGGGCATCAGATCTCCTGGAGCTGGAGTTACAGGTAATTGTGGAGTCTCTTGATTTGGATGCTGGGAACTGAATCCGGGTTCTCTGCAAGAACAGTATGCTCTCTTGACCACTGAACCAACTCTCCAACTCCTATTGATCTCTGCTTAGTTTTTCTTTAGTGTATGTGCCCTTGTGAGATCACATAAAGTACATGCATGCCATGACTCAAGTGCAGAGGTCAGAGGGAAACTTTGTGGAGTCAGTTCTCTCTTTCTGTTTTTAGCCAGTTCTGAGGATAGTGCTCAGGGCATTACACTTTCTTGGCAAGTGCTTTACCCACTGAGCCAGCTCACTGGTTCACTTGTCTTTTTTAAACACAGACATTTTTTCTAGACTCTATCCTCTGGATCCTCAGGTGATGACCAACTCACTTGTTCACTCATTCATTTGTTCTTTCATCTGTGTCTGTCTGAGGCCTATTTTCACCCAGCCCAGGGCAGTGGAGAGTCCAGGGAACATCACTTCAAGGGGAGGGCTGTGAGTGAGCCAAGGTTTAAGGGAATTAAGGAAAGTCAGGCTGGGCATGGTGACGCATGCCTTTAATCCCAGTCCTTGGAAGTAGAGCCAGGTGGATTGCCATGAATTCAAGGCTAACCTGGTCTACATAGCTAATTCCAGGACAGCCAGGGCTATGTAGAAAAACCCTGCCTCAAAAAAAGTCAACTACTTAGAATATCACAGGGCATAATTGCTTAATAAATGTCACCATCATTTGTTGTGGAATATTAGTTTAACATGCATTACATTCATTGATACTGTGGGATAGTTATTTAATGATGCAAAGATGTGTTGCATTCTTTTTTTTTTTTTAAAGATTTAATTTATTTATTATGTATACAGTGTTCTGTATGCATGTGTGCCTGCAGACCAGAAGAGGGCACCAGATCTCATTACAGATGGTTGTGAGCCACCATGTGGGTGCTGGGAATTGAACTCAGGACCTCTGAACTCAGGACCTCTGGAAGAGCAGCCAGTGCTCTTAACTGCTGAGCCATCCCTCCAGCCCGTGTTGCATTCTTTTATGTTGTATTTATTTCACTCCGTGAAGACTGTGCTTCAGTGCCTGCCTAAAACTCCTGATTGGTCTAATAAAGAGCCAAACAGCCAATAGCTGGGCAGGAGAGGAATAGGCAGGGCTGCCAGGCAGAGAGAATAAATAGGAGAGAAGAGGGAGGAGCAAGAAAAGGAGAGGAAGATGCCAGGAGCCAGCCACCCAGCCACCCAGCCACCCAGCCACCCAGCCACCCAGCCACACAGCCACACAGCCACACAGCCACACAGCCACCCAGCCAGCCGTGGAGTAAGAATGAAAGTAAGATATATAGAAATAAAACAGTAAAAATCCCTGAGGCAAAATCTAGTTAAAGGGAAATCCGATAATTTCAGTTAAGTTAGAAAAGCTGGCTAGAAACAAGCCAAGCTAAGGCTGGGCATTCATAAGTAAGAATAAGTCTTTGTGTATTTATTTGGGAGGTAGATGGTGGGCCCCCAAAGAATAAACAAACAAATAAACAAATACCCTTACATTTTGGCGTTCTAATGTGAGGCTCAAATTTCCATAGGGCCTGAGAAAGCTTTAAAAAAAAAAAAAAAGGACATGGCTCCTTTAAGAAGGTCTGCTTTAGTCTGCCATGATGGTGCACACCTTTAATCCCAGCACTCGGGAGGCAGAGGCAGGCGGATCTCTGTGAGTTCGAGGCCAGCCTGGTCTACAGAGTGAGCTTCAGGACAGGCACCAAAACTACACAGAGAAACCCTGTCTTGAAAAACACAAAACAAAACAAAAACAAGCAAACCAAAAAACAAAAAAGAGGTTCTGCCCTACAGCAGAGCACTTAAACAGCCTTTTTTTTTTTTTTTCATGCTAAGTAGAAACAAAAAATCTAAGTAAGAAATGCCTGCCACAGTGCAGAGCTCTGACATTCCAGATCTGGGGGATTGAATGTAGTTCTTGGTCACCTACCTCCTACCCTGTGAGCTTTCGGCTGGGCTGCTAAATCTGTGGTGGAGGTTGGAGCTGCAGCACACAGCATTGTAAAGGCTCGTGTGGTCCGAAAAGGATAGAGATACGCAGGAAAGACAGATCCAGATGGGGAAAACCTCTAATCAGGTTACAGTGTGTTTAAAAATGTACATAGGCTCAAAAAGAAAAGAGAAAGGGTATAGACAATCATAGAAAGAAAGAGTTTAAAAATAATAGAGTCTTTAAAGAGAGAAGTAAAGTAATATAAAAAAAAATAAGGCCAGGCCTTCACAAGTAAGAATAAGTCTCTGTGTATTTATTGGGAGCTGGGTGATGGGCCCCCAAAGAGTAAAATGCCCAACTACAGTCATTGCTTGTTCCGCCATTAGTTTTAAGAATGGAAGACTTATAGGGAGGGGGAAATTTATACTACACATGTCCCTGATGTCACAAGTGTATTTAAGAAATCGATTTAGTTTTCCTCTGTGTTGAGAGAAAGATGTCTATAATTACCTGAAACAATTTGGAGAGCAGAATTATGACAGATGGAGGCTGTCACAGTTAAGTTGGCTGTGGGTTTCTCACCGGTAGGTATTCCTTACATGTGGAGTTTTAAATGATCACAACTGTGGTCACTCTCTAGATGCTAGGCGATTTTATAGTCTCTCTTTTAACTTGACTGGTTGACACGGCTGGTCCCTAGGATCATAAGCCTTTGTTATAGCTGAGTAATAATCTTCTGAGTGCAGTTTTCTTAATGATGCCCCCAGTGAATGGACACTTCGATTGCAGTCCACTTTGCTTTGCCTCCACAGTGCCTTTCCCTTTTGTCTTATTCAGGTAAAGTGGCACCCTGGCAGCTCCCTGAACAACTTGCAGCCAGTTCCGTGGACCATGCCCACATCTTGGCTGTTTAATCGCCAGCTCTGTTCATCCAGTAGGGTGAACAGGACAAGATTCTAGAGCCTGGGTATCAGGGACAGGAGGACTGTTGTCTTCCATGCATCTCTGGAAGCTGTAATCTAAGGTGATGGTGTCACTGGAGTTCACTTCCCTGACACCTTCCTTTGTGGTCACAGTGAGGGGTGAGTGACTTGGGAAGGGACTCCGGTCTTGAGGTAGTGCCACTTGGTGTGGGTCCTGAGTTGAATTTGGGTCCTTTTCTCCCTGTGATCAAATACCCGACAAGAAACTTTTGGAAGGAAGAGTCTGAGGGGACATGATGGTAGTGGGTGACTGGGGCTGCTCATCCATCACCTCAGTCTTCTGGGAGCAGGAAGCAGATAGTGGACAGGAAGTGGGGCCAGGCTAGAAAGCCCCAAGGCTCGCCTCCAGTGGCCCACTTTCTCCAGTGAGGCTTCATCTCCACAAGGTTCCACAACTTTCCCAAACAGTGCCACCAGCTGAGGATCTAGTATTCAAATACGTTTGCCAGAGGGGACACTGTACATTCAAGATACGAGGTGTGTACCCTTTTCCTTCTCCCGTTTTCTTTTCTCTGCTCTACACCAAGACTCTTTCATCCATTTACTCATTCATTCATTCACTCATTTATCCATTTACTCATTCATTCATTCACTCATGTACCCATTCATCTATTTAGTCACTCACTCATTCATTCTCTCATGTACCCATTTATGCATTTAGTCACTCATTCATTCTCTCATCCATTCATTTCAACATGTATTGGTTGTTACTTTAGCTTTGCCTCCAATATAGTCTCAGGAGCTGGGATATTTGAGTGAAACTAAGAAGACAGGAGCTGCAGAGATGGCTTAGTTCCTAAGTGCTTGCTGTTCAAACACAAGGACCTGAGTTTGATACCCCGGAAGTCATATAAAATGTAGGGTGCGGTGAGCATGTGTCTGCAATCTAAGTGCCAAAGAGGAAGAGATTGTAAAATCCCTGGCTGGCTATTCCAGATAAACCAGTGAACTCCATGTTTTGAGACCCTGTCTCAAAAAATAAAGTGGAGGGTGTTTGGGGAAGATATCTTACACCAGCCCACACCCCAACTGGGCAAATATTATGCTTATTACTTTAAAACATATTAAGTAAATAAACTATATAGTTTTCTTTAATTTTTGTCTGTTATATTATTATTTTATGTGCATGGGTATTTTGCTTGCAGGTATGTCTGTGTGTCCCATTCAGGCCTAGTGCCTGCAGAGGACAGAAGAGGGCTTCAGATCCTTTGGAACTGAAGTTACAGATAGTTATGAGTCATCATGTGGGTGCTGGGATTTGAACCTGGATCCTCTGGAAGAGCATCCAGTGCTCCTAAACGCTGAGCCCTCTCTCCAGCCCTGTAAGTACATAAATTACAAAGTTTCATAGAGTAGAGATTGCTATGGGAAAAAAATAACAATAGGGCTGTGGGGAGGGAGTGCTGGGCTTATGGGTGCAGTTATTTTAAATAGAGTCAAGAGATACATTGTAGAAAAGGTGACATGTGAGTGAGGACCCTGGGGCTGAGCTGAGTGGAGAAGGGGAACGGCAGTTCTGGCCAGAGGGAATATCCAGTGCTGAGGCCTTGGGGTAGGAACTTCCTGCTGAGAATCTGGGATGGAGGAGGCTTTGCAGAGCCTTGAGGGCAATGGGGAAGCCAGTAGCCTCCTAGCCTCCATCCTCAGTGAAAGAGGCATTGCCGGGATACTGATAGCAGGAGAGATGGGGTCTAATTTCTAAGTTTGATTTTTTTTTTTTTGAGACAGGATTTCTCTGTGTAGTTTTGGAGCCTGTCCTGGATCTCGCTCTGTAGACCAGGCTGGCCTCAAACTCACAGAGACCTGCCTGGCTCTGCCTCCTGAGTGCTGGGAATAAAGGCGTGCTCCACCACTGCCCAGCCTTCTGATTTCATTTTCAGCAGTGTTGAAGAGACATCTGGGGGTCGGGGACAAAGGCAGGGGGATCTGTGAGGAAGCAGCCAGAGTGACGGGTGTGAGAAAAGCAGGCTCACGCCAGAGCATTAGCTGTGGAGGCGCTGAGAAACTTCTGGATTCTGGGGATGCTTTGATGAGCCAACAGGACGATGTGATGGATCGTGTGGCTTGTCGGTAAAATGGTCTAAGGGAATGGGATGGCTGCTAAGTGTTTGATGGATTGGGACAAGAGCCACTTAGCGATAAGGTGTGGTTCTCGCTGGGCTGGTGCCCGGATGTCAGAGGAACCGACTTGCAGCCGCTGGTGCCTGTGGTCCATCTATTACAGGATGGAGAAGAAGATGGATGTGGATAATGAGGGCAGCTGTGTTGCCTGAGGACAACATACTTCGGCTGGCCTTTGTCGGTAGTTGCTGCAACTCATTGAGTCCAGAGATACTCTTAGTTTTATGTTTAATGCTTTTTAAAGCGTTGATTTATTTATGTGTTTGTTTATTATCTATGTACACCCAGACACACACTTGCACAGACCCACACATACACGCCACCGTATTTATGTGGAGGTCAGAGGACAACTTGCGGAATTGGTACTTTCCTTTAACTACATGGGCTCTGGGGAGCAAACTCTGGTCATCTGGTTTGGTGCCAAGCACCCTTGCCCACTGAGCCACATCACCAGCTATTTAATACTTTTGGAAATGGGCACAAACTTAAGGGAAGTTGGGAGTAGAGTGCCCAGGTTTTACCTAGCTGCCATAGGCTACACCTCAGCCCCATTTGCTACAGACAGGGACAGCCTCCTGCTTAACCTTGATGCCGCCATCAAAGTAAGCAGCTGACATGAAGGTATTCCCACCACCTGCTACCTAGTTCAGTCTGCTATGTAAATATGCATAGGTAAGCCAATATGCAAATGAATTGGTGTTGCTGTATTCTAGTGAAACTGTATTTACAAAATAAGGTGGAGGGTCAGGTTACCCCTGAGTGTAGTGTATTTACTCCCTCTGTATGGTCCTGACATCTGTCAATCATGGGGACCCGACTTCCTGTACCTGTAGCTACAGGGGTGGGCACCTGAGCTGGGTGAGCCAATCAGAGAATGGGAGTGTGGGGTGGGAGGTGTACAGGGGTGAGCAAGTGACTGTGGGGAGGTGGAGAGTGGAATGCATGGAGAAAAGATCATAGAAGCTTCTGAACTAAGTCACACCAGATCTGAACTGAACATGCACCCTTGGGTTCCCTGTATGCCTGTGTATTCATCTATTTTGAGGTGAGAGTCTAGACCCGGCATACTTCCACTGTATCAGAATCTGTAACCTTCCCTGTAGGACCATTTCCTCTGCGTGATGAGATACGTGGCCTCCCCACACTGAAGAGACTAGACCAGGAGGGAGGGCAGAAAATGGTCAGACCCTGAAGCAAGGAAGGAGGCCCCTCCAGCTTGGGATGGACGTCAGCAAGATGGGCTGCATGCTTCTCTGCAGATGGTGCTTGTGTTCTGCTTGGCGTAGTTTCAGCGAGGCCAGGAGGACAGCTCCCTCTCCCCAAGCATTATTTCAGCACTCGGCTGTGGACAGCTCCTGGCTGGTTACCCTAAGGCTCCTTTCCCTACTCAAAGAGCCCAGCATCCTAAGGAGGCTTGGAAGGTTGGGGATGGCCCTTAACCAGTGGAGGATGGAGGGTGATGGGTAAGTTCGAAGATTCCCAAGATCCCCAGAGGTTTCCTGCAAGGCTGAGCCCTAGTTGCTTATGGAGGTAACCAGTTTGCCACCACATGGTGTCTTTTCTTCTTTCCCCTCCTCACTGCCTTACTCCTCCAACCCTGCCCCCAGGAGCGCCTCCCAAGTTAACTGCACCCAAGCCCACGTCTCAGACTTGGTGATGAGAGTCCCAAACTAAAGTGGTCCCCAATTTGGAAGCCAGGAGTGACTGCCCCTGCTTAGGCTGTGGGCTCTAACTCCATGGGACTCACATATATAGAGGGAATGCCAGCAGTAAAGAGTCACTGTGGGGGGCAGAGGCAGGAGGATCAGGAGTTCAAGGTCACCTGGACTACCTAATGGAAACTGATCCCCAACAACGAGAAAGTTGTCCTACCAGATGTGGCCGGGGCGTTTAGAATATCCAGATCTGAACCCTGGTGGTTTCATTTACTAGAAATGGACAGACTACTCACATTTCCTTTGCCTCAGTTTCCTATATATAAAATGTGTGGGAGGGACCACCACCCCTGTCTCTTAGCTGTTATGAAGATGGAGGAGCAAATGCAGAAAAAGGCTGACAGGAATGCTTGACCCCAGCCCCGCCATCCTCTAACTATGCCGCACATTTGTATGTTTCTTGATTTTGGCTATGCGTTTTGTGCATGTGCGTGTGTGGGCACACACACATGCCGTCTTTTGTTTGCTTTCATTTTTGAAACAGGGTCTTGTGTATCCCCAGCTGGTTTTCAACTTGTTGCGAAGTTGAGGATGATGACCTCAAACTTCCAATTCCCTTGCTTCTGTTTCCTCATGTGCGGGGATCGAAGGCGTGAGGCACCACACTTGATTTCAACAGTGCTGGGGACTGAACCTAGGGCTTCATAAGCCACAGACCAGTCCCTGGTAGTAAGTAGCCTCTCTTCACTTTTCTCTTAGCCTTCCTTCTCCAAATGCAGCTGCTCTGCTCAGAGCTTTGGATAATAAACAAAAGCTTAACTGTATGAGATTAAGGTCCAAAGCTTTGGAGTCCACTGAGGGGTTCAGTGATGGAGGAAACACTGTTGAACGGTGTGTGTGTGTGTGTGTGTGTGTGTGTGTGTGTGTGTGTGTGTATGTGTGTGTGTGGTCCTACTCACTGCATCATGACATTTCCCAAGGCTGCTATGCTCTTGAGATGTCTCCCTGACCCTTGCAAATTCTTAATAGGGGTGAGGAGGTTACAAAGTGCTTCTCAACCGGTGGGTCGCAACCCCCGGTATTGCCTATCAGACATTTACACTACAATTCATAACGGTAGCAAAATTCCAGTTATGAAGTAGCAACAAAAATAATTTTATGGTTGGGGTCACCAAAACACGAGGAATGGTACAAAAGGGCCACAGCATCAGGAAGGTTGAGAACCACTGATACAAAGGCAGGGGACTGCTTGCTAGGAGAAGTCTAGGCAGATTCTAAGTTGCCAGCCTGCAGTCCAAGGTCCTTGCCACTCGCCGAACACATGCACGACCCCCCCCCCCCCCCCCACTGCTGCAGCTGTTTGCTTCTACCTCACAGGGCAGTCACTTCTACAGCTACAGCCCCGGCCACCATCACAATGTAGGTCACATATGGGGAATTAGCTCGCTGCTGTTTCAGACAGAAATGGAACTTAATGGCTTCTGTCTTTTCTCTGCCGCGCAGCGCCGAGGGGCATTTTTAATGGCTGTGGGGGGAGGGGCCGGCAAGCGCTACCTTCTGGGTTCCTGTTTCATGTGCGCTTGATTGATGCCCATGTACCAAGTCTTCTTCCCTAGCTTTTGCAGAGTGCTCACTGCTACAGGCCTTCCCTTCTGGAAGCAGCCCGCCAGCCCGCACTTTCGGGCCCTGATACCGCCTGCTGGCATGAGTGCCACCTGAACCCCCTCCTGTCACCACCACCATCCAGTGGGGCAGTGGAGGGGGTGAAAGTCCGCTTTACTGTTTCCCTTCATACTTAAGACTCAAGAATGAAGAGGAAGGGGGTTATTTTCTTCAGCTGCGAAGTTTCTTTCTTGTTGAACAAGCAAGTAGTTAACTCAAGTGGCAGAGAGATGCCGGAGTCAGAGATCTGGATACGGGGGTGTCTGCACCTTTGTGGAAGGTTCTGGAAGGTGAACTGAGGTGGGAGGGTGTCTCTGTTCCTCCGTGTTCTCAACACTATCCTCAAAGCAAGGATCATAGAAACTAAGCTAAGCACGTTTTAACTTTTTTTTTTTTTACATGTATTGATTTATTTGCTTATTTATTTGTATATGGGTGTGTCCAAGTGCCACAGAGCATGTGTCAAGGACAGAAGACAGACAACCTTGGGTGTCAATGCTTGTCTTCCTCCTTGTTTGAAAGAGGACCTCTTGTGGCTTTTCTGCCTTGACCTCCAGGCTAGCTGGAGTTCTGTGGGCATTCTCCTTTCTCTGCCCCCATCTCTCCGCAGAAGTGCTGGGATTACAGATGCGCACTACCATGTCCCACTTTACATGGGTGCCAGGGACCATGACTCGGGCCCTAATCCTTGCTTTACCTGCTGACCCAGCTCACTGGCCTGTGATGGACATTTGCCACCTGCACCCAGTATATCTCTTGATACACAGCTGCTCTGTCCCCATGCTCATGGGAGAAGATCCTGAGCCTTCTGGAGATTGCCCCCACAGCACAGGTTGGTAGAGGTCTACAGCGAGCTCTTGGTGACCAGTGTTTTTGGAAA